>NW_025755149.1:0-8115 GCF_021184085.1 Oncorhynchus gorbuscha
TGTGTTGTCCTGTGTTTGTGTTGTCCCTGTGGTGTTGGATTGTCCTATGTTGTTTTGTCCTGTGTTGTGTTGGCCAATTTGTGTCCTGTGTTGTGTTGTCCTGTGTTGTGTTGTCCTGTGCTGGATTGCCCTGTGTTGTGTTGTCCTGTGTTGTGTTGACTGTGTTGTGTGGTTGTCCCTGATTGTCCTGTGTTGGGTTGTCCTGTGTTGTGTTGACTGTGTTGGTGTCCTGTGTTGTCCTGTGTTGTGTTGTCCTGTGTTGGATTGTCCTGTGTTGTGTTGTCCTGTGTTGTGTTGTCCTGTGTTGTGTTTGGTTGTCCTGTGTTGTTTGGTTGTCCTGTGTTGTTGTGTTTGGTTGTCTGTGTTGTGTTGTCCTGTGTTGTGTTGTGTTGTGTTTGTTGTCCTGTGTTGTGTTGTCCTGTGTTGTTTTTCCTGTGTTGTGTTGTCCTGTGTTGTGTTGTCCTGTGTTGTGTTGTCCTGTGTTGTGTTGCCCTATGTTGTGTTGTCCTGTGTTGCGTTGTCCTGTGTTGTGTTTGTTGTCCTGTGTTGTGTTGTCCTGTGTTGTGTTTGGTTGTCCTGTGTTGTGTTGTCCTGTGTTGTGTTGTCCTGTGTGTTGTCCTGCGTTGGGTTGTCCTGTGTTGTGTTTGGTTGTCCTGTGTTGGGTTGTCCTGTGTTGTGTTGTCCTGTGTTGTGTTGTGTTGTCCTGTGTTGTGTTGTCCTGTGTTGTGTTGTCCTGTGTTGTGTTGTCCTGTGTTGTGTTGTGTTGGTTGTCCTGTGTTGTGTTGTCCTGTGTTGTGTTGTCCTGTGTTGGTTGTCCTGTGTTGTGTTGTCCTGTGTTGTGTTGTCCTGTGTTGGATTGTCCTGTGTTGTGTTGTGTGTTGTGTTGTCCTGTGTTGTGTGTTGTGTCCTGTGTTGTGTTGTCCTGTGTTGTGTTGTCCTGTGTTGGATTGTCCTGGTTGTTGTCCTGTTTGGTTGTCCTGTGTTGTGTTGTCCTGTGTTGTGTTGTCCTGTGTTGTGTTGTGTTGTCCTGTGTTGTGTTGTCCTGTGTTGTGTTGTCCTGTGTTGTGTTGTCCTGTGTTGTGTTGTCCTGTGTTGGATTGTCCTGTGTTGTGTTGTCCTGTGTTGTGTTGTCCTGTGTTGTGTTGTCCTGTGTTGTGTTGTCCTGTGTTGTGTTGTCCTGTGTTTTGTTGTCCTGTGTTGTGTTGTCCTGTGTTGTGTTGTCCTGTGTTGTTGTCAGTGTTCATTTTTGCCCTGTGTTGTGTTGTCCTGTGTTGTTATGTCCTGTGTTGTGTTGTCCTTTGTTGTGTTGTCCTGTGTTGTGTTGTCCTGTGTTGTGTTGTCCTGTGTTGTGCTGGGTTGTCCTGTGTTGTGTTGGGTTGTCCTATGTTGTTTTGTCCTGTGTTGTTTTGTCCTGTGTTGTGTTGTCCTGTGTTGTGTTGTCCTGTGTTGGATTGTCCTATGTTGTTTTGTCCTGTGTTGGTTGTCCTGTGTTGTGTTGTCCTGTGTTGTGTTGTCCTGTTGTTGTGTTGTTGTCCTGTGTTGTGTTGTCCTGTGTTGTCCAGTGTTGTCCTGTGTTGTTTTGATTGTCCTGTGTTGTGTTGTCCTGTGTTGTGTTGTCCTGTGTTGTGTTGTCCTGTTGTGTTGTCCTGTGTTGTTGTCCTGTGTTGTGTTGTCCTGTGTTGTGTTGTCCAGTGTTGTGTTGTCCTGTGTTGTGTTGTCCTGTGTTGTGTTGTCCTGTGTTGTTTGTTGTTTTGTCCTGTGTTGTGTTGTCCTGTGTTGTGTTGTCCTGTGTTGTGTTGTCCTGTGTTGTGTTGTCCTGTGTTGTGTTGTCCTGTGTTGTGTTGTCCTGTGTTGTGTTGTCCTGTGTTGGATTGTCCTATGTTGTTTTGTCCTGTGTGTTGTCCTGTGTTGTGTTGTCCTGTGTTGTGTTGTCCTGTGTTGTTGTTGTTGTGTTGTCCTGTGTTGTGTTGTCCTGTGTTGGATTGTCCTGTGTTGTGTTGTCCTGTGTTGTGTTGTCCTGTGTTGTTGTCCTGTGTTGTGTTGTCCTGTGATTGTCCTGTGTTGTGTTGTCCTGTGTTGTGTTGTCCTGTGTTGTGTTGTCCTGTGTTGTGTTGTCCTTGTTGTGTTGTCCTGTGTTGTGTTGTCCTGTGTTGTGTTGTCCTGTGTTGTGTTGTCCTGTGTTGTGTTGTCCTGTGTTGTATTGTCCTGTGTTGTGTTGTCCTGTGTTGTGTTGTCCTGTGTTGTGCTGGGTTGTCCTGTGTTGTGTTTGGTTGGCCTTTATTGTCCTGTGTTGGGTTGTCCTGTGTTGTGTTGACTGTGTTGTGTTGTCCTGTGTTGGATTGTCCTGTGTTGTCCTGTGTTGTGTTGTCCTGTGTTGGGTTGTGTTGTCCTGTGTTGTGTTTGGTTGTCCTGTGTTGTGTTGTCCTGTGTTGCGTTTGGTTGTCCTGTGTTGTGTTGTCCTGTGTTGGGTTTGGTTGTCCTGTGTTGTGTTATCCTGTGCTGGGTTGTCCTGTGTTGTGTTGAGTTGCCCTGTGTTGTGTTGTCCTGTATTGTGTTGTCCTGTGTTGGGTTGTCCTGTGTTGGGTTGTCCTGTGTTGTGTTGTTTTGTGTTGTCCTGTGTTGTGTTGTGTTGTCCTGTGTTGTGTTGTCCGGTGTTGGGTTGTCCTGTGTTGGGTTGTCCTATGTTGTGTTGTTTTGTGTTGTCCTGTGTTGTGTTGTCCTGTGTTGTGTTGTCCTGTGTTGTGTTGAGTTGTCCTGGGTTGTGTTGCCCTGTGTTGTGTTGTCCTGTGTTGTGTTGTCCAGTGTTGTTTTGTCCTGTGTTGTGTTGTTTTGTCCTGTGTTGTGTTGTCCTGTGTTGTGCTGGGTTGTCCTGTGTTGTGTTTGGTTGGCCTGTATTGTCCTGTGTTGTGTTGTCCTGTGTTGTGTTGACTGTGTTGTGTTGTCCTGTGTTGGATTGTCCTGTGTTGTCCTGTGTTGGGTTGTGTTGTCCTGTGTTGTGTTTGGTTGTCCTGTGTTGTGTTGTCCTGTGTTGCGTTTGGTTGTCCTGTGTTGTGTTGTCCTGTGTTGGGTTTGGTTGTCCTGTGTTGTGTTATCCTGTGCTGGGTTGTCCTGTGTTGTGTTGAGTTGCCCTGTGTTGTGTTGTCCTGTATTGTGTTGTCCTGTGTTGGGTTGTCCTGTGTTGGGTTGTCCTGTGTTGTGTTGTTTTGTGTTGTCCTGTGTTGTGTTGTCCTGTGTTGTGTTGTCCGGTGTTGGGTTGTCCTATGTTGGGTTGTCCTGTGTTGTGTTGTTTTGTGTTGTCCTGTGTTGTGTTGTCCTATGTTGTGTTGTCCTGTGTTGTGTTGAGTTGTCCTGGGTTGTGTTGCCCTGTGTTGGGTTGTCCTGTGTTGTGTGGTTTTGTGTTGTCCTGTGTTGTGTTGTCCTGTGTTGGGTTGTCCTGTGTTGTGTTGTTTTGTGTTGTCCTGTGTTGTGTTGTCCTGTGTTGTGTTGTCCTGTGTTGTGTTGTCCTGTGTTGTTTTGTCAAAGGTTGTGTTGTCCTGTGTTGGGTTGTCCTGTGTTGTGTTGTCCTGTGTTGTGTTGTTTTGTGTTGTCCTGTGTTGTGTTGTCCTGTGTTGTGTTGTCCTGTGTTGTGTTGTTTTGTGTTGTCCTGTGTTGTGTTGTCCTGTGTTGTGTTGTCCTGTGTTGTGTTGTCCTGTGTTGTTTTATCCTGTGTTGGATTGTCCTGTGTTGTCCTGTGTTGTGCTGGGTTGTCCTGTGTTGTGTTGTGTTGCCCTGTGTTGTGTTGTCCTGTGTTGGGTTGTCCTGTATTGGGTTGTGTTGTGATATGGTGCATCTGCTCTGCTCCCTTTTATTGGCTCATTAGAAGAGGACATTAACCAGCATCATTATTACAGTTGTCCTCTATCAGCTAACAGACACTCTCTCTGCAATGGAAGAAGGGATGAAAGAGAGAGTGCGGGAGAGAAACGAGGGTAGGAATGAACATCATTTAAGTCTCTTCTCTATTAAACCGAACTCTATGGTATGTGACAGAACAGTGTGTGTGTGACTGTGAGTGCCAGCCGAAAACCCTCTCCGTTCTTCCCTCCCTCTCGCTGTGCGTTGCTCTCCCGCTCACGTTCCCTCCTTCTCTCTCTTTCAACATCACCCCTTCCAAGTTGTCTTGCGTCTGCAAGTGAAGAAATCTATGAATGATTGAGTTGAAGCAATAGGTCAGAGACAGAGAGGGAGAGGAGGAAGGATGAGGGGGGAAGGGAGGGGAGAAGCAGGCAACCCACGCAAAAGGGAACTTTTTACTGTGCAAACACTCTTTCCATCTGCCCGGCTGTCTCCCTCCCTCTCGCTCTCTCCATCTCGGGCCAGTGTTAATGCGCTGGGGAAGCCACGCCAGTCTCAGAGCTCCCTCTCCTCTCACCGCCATTCTCAGTCGCCCTAAACATTCTTTCCTCCCCTGTCATTGTGTGTGTCCTGTCTGCATCTCTCTCTCTCTCTCCATCTCTTCCATCTATCTTACCTTCTCTGTCCATCTTTGCCTTTCTCTGTCCATCTCTTCTGAATCTCTCTTACCTCCCTCCATGTTACCCTCTCTCTCTCCCCTCCTGCAGGTGTGCCTTTAATACAATAGAAGTGTAACATGCTAGACAGTAGCCATACTTTTACTGAAGGTTTAATGATCTGTAAAGACAAGAAGCCCTAAACAACAAAAACGACACATGCAAAAACACAAGACAGCACCCCCACAATATAACAATACAACTCAACACAACTTCCTCAGCAGCCCAGTAACAGTTGATCATTTTCATCAGCTGGCCTGGCTGGCTGCTACAACATCTCCCCAGAGTGACCCCACACTGCAACTCTAGGAGGTCTACTTGCAAAAAGAGAAAGACAGAGAGAAAATAAAAGAGAGTGAGAAGAGGTCTTATTTTTAGCACATTCTTAAGCGTGTAGAAAAGTCACCCAGGAGACTTTCTTTGTCAGTCTTCTCTCACCATCTCTGTGAGTGAGTGTGTGTGTGTGTGTGTGTGTGTGTGTGTGTGTGTGTGTGTGTGTGTGTGTGTGTGTGTGTGTGTGTGTGTGTGTGTGTGTGTGTGTGTGTGTGTGTGTGTGTGTGTGTGTGTGTGTGTGTGTGTGTGTGTGTGTGTGTGTGTGTAGTGTAACAGAGCTGACCACCTCTGCTCTGTGCCATGCTCCCCTGCGTCAGCCACACACTGAGTCTGATGTTATTCTACGGAAGCTGAGAGTTGCTGACAAACACCCCAGGGGAGAGAGGAGGGGGGCAGACGGACAAAGGAAACAGGAATTCTGTGACGTCGCAGTCTGTCCCACTGAGTAACCGTGTCAACGTGCCCCCCCTCCCTCCCTACACACACACACACACACACACACACATGCTTACATCTGTTACAGAGTAATTAGAGCTCACACCACCTCAGTGATCTACCATTTATAACCCCTCCTCTATCTCCCACCTCCTTCTCTCCTCCCCACACATCTGACAGGTCCTGGTTGAGTGTCTGTCCACACTGACGCACATCAGTCCTTCCATCACCGCCATTACAATAGAACCCACTAAACACCAAGCATCATAAATCACACACAGATAACAACAGCAGATAACAAGGATTTATTCATGTTTTTATGACTGCATGTGTACCTGTTCATTTTTCTATTTCCTGTCTGTGTGTGCATTAACTGCAGAATCTGTGAATTATCTTCATGTTTCATCATAACCCAATTGTAAATCTTTGTTTGTAGAGATTATGTTAATCCTCAATGTATGAATTTGCATTTATATGTTACTTACATGATACTGTGTAAAGACAAAACGTCAATGTTACATACACCTGACCTGTCCAATCATTTCCTACTTCCTAATATCAATGATGTAATAGGGTAGTGTGCATTCCGCCTGCATTCCCTCATTAATCATTATCAGACTTAGTAATAATGAGTTTCGATATTTTTTTTTTTCCTTAAAGATATCTTCCAGGAAAACATCTTTCATTGTGTTTGACCTCTGCCCCCATTTCTCTCAACTCTCACTGTCTCACCTGTACAGTAACAAATAAATGTGGAAACTCACTAGGTTTTTTATGAAGCACTTAACCACATTCATCATGATCAGTTCAGTAACAGTCTTCTTAACTCTTCTATTCTAGTGAAGAATGTTTATATGCACTTTGACCCCACTAATGCTCTCAGTTACACACAACTTCTGCCTCGGAAGAGCAACAAACTCTCTTTACTGGCCTCCTTTAACAATATCAGGCAGTGAGTCAGGGGCTGGAAATGAAAGTTATTCTTCAACATTCTATTTTTGTGTCAGTTTACATACACTACGATTACACCACTTTCTCTGTCTGTGCTCTACCTCTCTGTCTGTCCTCTCACTGTCATCTCTGTCCTTTTTCTGTTTTTTCTTTCTTTCCCTTTCTTTCTCCATTCCTCTATCTCCATCCCTCACCTCCATCTCTTCCTGACTCACCCATCTCCCCATCTCTCTCTATCTCCATCCCTCACCTCCATCTCTTCCTGACTCACCATCTCCCCATCTCTCTCTCACTCCTCTATCTCCATCCCTCACCTCCATCTCTTCCTGACTCACCATCTCCCCATCTCTCTCTCTCACTCACTCTTTCTCCATCTCTCTCTCTTTCTCTCCACTACTCCATCTCCCTCTCCCCATCTCTCTTTCCTCCCTCTTTCTCCATCTCTCTCTCCCCAACTCTCTTTCTTCCATACTCCCATCTCCCTCTCTGTGGGTCTATGAGAAGGTCAGTGTTGGTGTTAGTGTGGCCAGGTCGAGCTGGCCTGGCCTAGCCCCTGGCTGTGTTAATGTCTGTCTTGTATTAGTGACGCCCCTGCATCCGGCTGGACCCCTTGCAGTGCCAGGAAGAATGTCTGGAATGTCCAGGAATGCTCCCTGGTCATAGATAAGATGGAAATTCCCCAGAATAGAGTGAAAGAACACAAGGGACAACAGATTTCTAAAACTGTTTTGCTTTGTCATTATGGGGCATTGTGTGACAGAAAAAAATGATTTAAAACATTTTAGAATAAGGCTGTAACGTAACAAAATTTGAAAAAGCGAAAGGGGTCTGAATACTTTTCGAATGCACTGTATACATTTTTCAACCATTTTCCATCCCAAAAATGTTGAATAATCAAAGGCTTTGATTTCTGGTCACACAGATGGAAAAGGGGTCTTGGAAAACATCTACCAGAAAAGACATAAAATGTATCAGAAATACATCTAAACACACTAATGTTGAAGTAAATGTTTGAACACTTCTATTTTGTTTTGTAGAAATTCTTCTGCCTTCTGCAAGTTTAAGAAACATTGCCTTGTGCCTTGAAATTCCTTTACCAAAAACCCACACATATTTAAGGCATTTTCAGAATTTCTCTCCCTCGTGAGGAGGGGAGGATAATGAAAATTCACAGAAGTAACCGGGGTAAAGGCAGACCTATCAATTAGTTGTAGTGTTTTTACTGATATCAATTTTGTTAATGAAGTATTAAGTGATTAAAACTATTGAATTGTCTACCATGGGAAATCAGTTATCACAAATCACAGTTGGGTTCACATGTTTGAAGTGCACAGTACAATACAGTACAGTACAGTATAGTATAGTTCAGTACAGTAGAGTCCAGCAACTCAGTAGAGCACACTAGAGATTAGTACACTATACTGTACTGTACTGAAGTATACTCTACTGAACTATACTCTATTTTACTATACTGTACTGTACTGAATTCTACTCTACTGTTCTGTATTGAGTTCTAAAGGGCTGTACTTTGATGTCCAAACTTGTGAAACATAAATGTCATTCAAATAAATGCCAGGAGGATATTACAGTGCCTTGCATGTCATGTTTGTCATTTATTATCATGTCTTGTCCCTGTGCTCCCCATTCTATTCGTTTCCCTCTGCTGGTCTTATTTGGTTCTTTCCCTCCTTCTATCCCTCTCTCTCCCCCTCCCTCTCTCACTCTCTCGCTCTCTCTTCTCTCTATCGTTCCGTTCCTGCTCCCAGCTGTTCCTATTCCCCTAATCATCATTTAGTCTTCCCACACCTGTTCCCGATCCTTTCCCTGATTAGAGTCCCTATTTATT
>NW_025755150.1:0-8112 GCF_021184085.1 Oncorhynchus gorbuscha
CATCTCTCCTCTGCTCTCATCCTTCTAGATCTGTCAGCTGCCTTCGATACTGTGAACCATCAGATCCTCCTCTCCACCCTCTCCGAGTTGGGCATCTCCGGCGCGGCCCACGCTTGGATTGCGTCCTACCTGACAGGTCGCTCCTACCAGGTGGCGTGGCGAGAATCTGTCTCCTCACCACGCGCTCTCACCACTGGTGTCCCCCAGGGCTCTGTTCTTGGCCCTCTCCTATTCTCGCTATACACCAAGTCACTTGGCTCTGTCATAACCTCACATGGTCTCTCTTATCATTGCTATGCAGACGACACACAATTAATCTTCTCCTTTCCCCCTTCTGATGACCAGGTGGCGAATCGCATCTCTGCATGTCTGGCAGACATATCAGTGTGGATGACGGATCACCACCTCAAGCTGAACCTCGGCAAGACGGAGCTGCTCTTCCTCCCGGGGAAGGACTGCCCGTTCCATGATCTCGCCATCACGGTTGACAACTCCATTGTGTCCTCCTCCCAGAGCGCCAAGAACCTTGGCGTGATCCTGGACAACACCCTGTCGTTCTCAACCAACATCAAGGCGGTGGCCCGTTCCTGTAGGTTCATGCTCTACAACATCCGCAGAGTACGACCCTGCCTCACACAGGAAGCGGCGCAGGTCCTAATCCAGGCACTTGTCATCTCCCGTCTGGATTACTGCAACTCGCTGTTGGCTGGGCTCCCTGCCTGTGCCATTAAACCCCTTCAACTCATCCAGAACGCCGCAGCCCGTCTGGTGTTCAACCTTCCCAAGTTCTCTCACGTCACCCCGCTCCTCCGTTCTCTCCACTGGCTTCCAGTTGAAGCTCGCATCCGTTACAAGACCATGGTGCTTGCCTACGGAGCTGTGAGGGGAACGGCACCTCAGTACCTCCAGGCTCTGATCAGGCCCTACACCCAAACAAGGGCACTGCGTTCATCCACCTCTGGCCTGCTCGCCTCCCTACCACTGAGGAAGTACAGCTCCCGCCTCAGCCCAGTCAAAACTGTTCGCTGCCCTGGCCCCCCAATGGTGGAACAAACCTCACGACGCCAGGACAGCGGAGTCAATCACCACCTTCCGGAGACACCTGAAACCCCACTTCTTTAAGGAATACCTAGGATAGATAAGTAATCCTCTCACCCCCCCTAAGTTTTTAGATGCACTATTGTTAAGTGACTGTCCCACTGGATGTCATAAGGTGAATGCACCAATTTGTAAGTCGCTCTGGATAAGAGCGTCTGCTAAATGACTTAAATGTAAATGTAAATGTAAATCTAGTGGAAGCCGTTGGAACTGCACACATATATTTGCAGACAAATTCATTGGCTTCAGGAATGTTCTGTTCAATACCTTTAAATCAAATCAAATCAAATTAGATTGGTCACATTCACATGGTTAGCAGATGTTAATGCCAGTGTAGAGAAAGTCTTGTGCTTCTAGTTCCGACCGTGCAGTAAATTCATGGGGACTACAGATGAAATGTAGCCGGCTGGCCAATTCTGCCATGACAAGTTGATCAATGCAGAAGGTGCCTGTCAAATAAAATACACACAAATCTGGTTCAAGCTAATCTGTTTCATTTGATACCTTTTCTTTGGAATTCGAGATTGAATTCCTGTCGTTGTTCCAGAGGCTTCAGGGAAGCGTCATGTTTGCCAGGATAAAGTCTTCTACAAACAGACGCAGGGCACGACACCCTTCATTTAGTTATGTTGATTTATAACAGAAAAACAATAAAGTTCTAGAAGTAGGCCCCCATATAAAAGACTGTTTGGGAAAGAGACATTTTGAATGTCTCCATAAGTGTTTGGAATCAAACTTTGATTCAATGTCTCAGACTTTTCTCTTTTTTCTCTCCTTCTTGCTTCCTTCTTTTTCTCCTTCATTCTTTCTTGTCTACTTCTTGTCTCCTTCTCTCCTTCACTCTTTCTTGTCTCCTTCTTGTCTTCTTCAGTCTCCTTCTTGTCTTCTCTAGTCTCCTTCTTGTCTCCTTCTCTCCTTCACTCTTTCTTGTCTCCTTCTTGTCTTCTTCTTGTCTCCTTCTTGTCTTCTTCTAGTCTCCTTCTTGTCTAATTCTTCTTCTTCTTCATTCCTTCCCTTTTTCCTTCGTCTCCTTCTTGTCTCCTTCTTTTCTCCCTCTCCTTCACTCTTTCTTGTCTCCTTCTTTGTCTTCTTCTAGTCTTCTTGATGCTTCCTTCTCTCCTTCCCTGCCTCCTTCTTGTCTCCTTGTTCTCTCCTTCTTCTCTCCTTCACTCTTTCTTGTCTCCTTCTTGTCTCCTCTCTTATTCTTGTCTCCTTGTTCTTCTCTCCTTCTTCTCTCCTTCAATTCTTCTCTCCTTCTCTCCTTCTTCACTCCTTCTTCTCCCCTTCACTCCTTCTTCTCTCCTTCACTCTTTCTTGTCTCCTTGTCTCCTTCACTCTTTCTTGTCTCCTTCTGTTCTCCTTCTTCACTCCTTCTCTCCTTCTTCTCTCCTTGTTCTCTCCTTCTTCTCTCCTTCACTCTTTCTTGTCTCCTTCTTGTCTCCTTCTTGTCTCCTTCTTCTCTCCTCCTTCTCGTCTAATTCTTCTTCTCTCTCTTTCTTCTCTCCTTCTTCTCCCCTTCACTCTTTCTTGTCTCCTTGTCTCCCTTCACTCTTTTTCTTGTCTCCTTCTGTTCTCCTTCTTCCTCCTTCTCTCCTTCTTGTCTCTCTTCTTGTCTCCTTCTTCTCCTCTCCTTCACGTCTAATTCTGTCTCCTCTCTTTCTTGTCTCCTTCTTGTCCCCTTTTCTTCTCCTCCTTCTCCTTCACTCTTTCTTGTCTCCTTCTGTTCTCCTTCTTCTCTCCTTCTTCTCCCCTTCACTCCTTCTTCTCTCCTTCTCTCCTTCACTCTTTCTTGTCTCCTTCTTGTCTCCTTCTTCTCTCCTCCTTCTCGTCTAATTCTTCTTCTCTCTTTCTTCTCTCCTTCTTCTCCCCTTCACTCTTTCTTGTCTCCTTGTCTCCTTCTTCTCTCCTCCTTCTCATCTAATTCTTCTTCTCTCCTTCTTGAATCCTTCACTCTTTTTTCTCTCCTTCTTGTCTCCTTTCTTCATTCCTTCTTCTCTCCTTCACTCTTTCTTGTTTCCTTCTCTCCTTCAGTCTTTCTTGTCTCATTGTCTCCTCTTCTCTCTTCTTGTCTCTTTCTTGTTTCTCTTCTTTTTGTTCTCTCCTTCACTCTTTCTTGTCTTCTTCTTGTCTCCTTCTTTCCTTCCTGTCTCCTTCTTGTCTCCTTCTTGTCTCATTGTCTCCTCCTTCTCTCCTTCTTGTCTCCTTCTTTCTTTCACTCTGTCTTTTTGTTCTCTCCTTCACTCTTTCTTGTCTTCTTCTTGTCTCCTTCTTTCCTTCCTGTCTCCTTCTAGTCTCCTTCTTCTCTCCTTCACTCTTTCTTGTCTTCTTCTTGTCTCCTTCTTTCCTTCCTGTCTCCTTCTAGTCTCCTTCTTGTCTCCTTCTCTCCTTCACTCTTTCTTGTCTCCTTCTCTCCTTCTCTCCTTCTTGTCTCCTACTTCTCTCCTTGTCTCCTTCTCTTCTTCTTCTCTCCTTCACTCATTCTTTTCTCCTTCTTGTCTCCTTCTTGTCTCCTTCTCTCCTTCTCTCCTTCTTGTCTCTTTCTTATCTCCTTCTTCCCTCAATGGACAATGTGCCTGTCAAATAAAATACACACTTCCATTTCA
This sequence comes from Oncorhynchus gorbuscha, assembly GCF_021184085.1. Classification (NCBI taxonomy): domain Eukaryota; kingdom Metazoa; phylum Chordata; class Actinopteri; order Salmoniformes; family Salmonidae; genus Oncorhynchus; species Oncorhynchus gorbuscha. Next base: position 3,702 of record NW_025755150.1, read on the forward strand.
TTTGATTCCTTTTCTTTGGAATTCGAGATTGAATTCCTGTCGTTGTTCCAGAGGCTTCGGGAAGCGTCATGTTTGCCAGGATAAAGTCTTCTACAAACAGACGCAGGCACGACACCCTTCATTTAGTTATGTTGATTTATAACAGAAAAAACAATAAAGTTCTAGAAGTAGGCCTCATATAAAAGACTGTTTGGGGGAAAGAGACATTTTGAATTTCTCCATGAGTGTTTGGAATCAAACTTTGATTCACGTTCCTTCTTCTCTCCTTGTCTCCTTGTCTTCTTCTTCTCTCCTTCTCTCCTTCTTGTCTCCTTGTCTTCTTCTTCTCTCCATGCAGCACACACACTTACAGTCCCACACCTCTTCTCCACATCCTCCCTCACTCCCCCTCTCCCATACTACTTCCATCGACAGTGAGAGGCTGTGTGGTAACACACCTCCTGTTGGGGTAACCAGAGCCCCCCCGGCTTGCCCACCCCCACCCCCCGCTCTGCCCTGAGATCACAGTATACACCTTGTTTCCCTGTTCCAGCCGTGTGTGTGTGTGTGTGTGTGTGTGTGTGTGTGTGTGTGTGTGTGTGTGTGTGTGTGTGTGTGTGTGTGTGTGTGCGTGCGTGCGTGCGTGCGTGCGTGCGTGTGTTACAGAGTGACTAGCTCCCTGGCCCTGGTCTCGGGATGTGGAGGGAAAGGAAGGTCTCTTTCTGCCAGCCTTGGCTCTTCCAGACTCCACATCAAAACCTTCCTCTAAACCCTTCAACCCTGTAGAGAGACTGCCTCTTTCTTACACACATTCTGCCTGGAGAGCTGTAGCAGAGAGAAGTGACCCTGTGACCCTAACTGTCACCCATCCAGAAGTAGCTAACACTGCTCACAGTCATCCATGGGCTCTGCCTTCACCCCACTACCCTCACCAGCCCCAGAGTCCTGCTGCAACCTTTCAGGACTGCAGGGTCCCTGTGTATTTGTGTGTGTGTTGTGTTGTGTTGTGGTGTGGTGTGGTTGAACTGCATAATGTGATAATGGTTGTGGGAGAAAGAACACACAGCACAGAAGCCTGTCTATATGTTAACCAGTCTAGATGCTAACCAGTCTATATGTTAACCAGTCTAGATGCTAACCAGTCTAGATGCTAACCAGTCTAGATGTTAACCAGTCTGGATGTTAACCAGTCTAGATATTAACTGGTCTGGATGTTAACCAGTCTAGATGTTAACCAGTCTAGATGTTAACCAGTCTGGATGTTAACCAGTCTGGATGTTAACCAGTCTAGATATTAACTGGTCTATATGTTAACCGGTCTGGATGTTAACCAGTCTAGATGCTAACCAGCCTAGATGTTAACCAGCCTGGATGTTAACCAGTCTAGATGTTAACCAGTCTGGATGTTAACCAGTCTAGATACTAACCAGTCTAGATGCTAACCAGCCTAGATCTAACCAGTCTAGATGTTAACCAGTCTAGATGTTAACCAGTCTGATGTTAACCAGTCTAGATGTTAACCAGTCTAGATGTTAACCAGTCTAGATGTTAACCAGTCTGGATGTTAACCAGTCTAGATGTTAACCAGTCTAGATGTTAACCAGTCTAGATGTTAACTGGTCTGGATGTTAACCAGTCTAGATGTTAACCAGTCTAGATGCTAACCAGTCTGGATGTTAACCAGTCTAGATGTTAACCAGTCTAGATGTTAACCAGTCTGGATGTTAACCAGTCTAGATGTTAACCAGTCTGGATGTTTACCAGCCGAGATGTTGACCAGTCTGGATGTTAACCAGTCTAGATGTTAACCAGTCTAGATGTTAACCAGTCTGGATGTTGACCAGTCTAGATGTTAACCAGTCTAGATGTTAACCAGTCTAGATGTTAACCAGTCTAGATGTTAACTGGTCTGGATGTTAACCGGTCTGGATGTTAACCAGCCTAGATGTTGACCAGTCTGGATGATCAGCTGTCCGTCCTGTCTCCCTGTAGCGCTGTCTTAGGCATCTCACAGTACGGACATTGCAATGTATTGCCCTGGCCACATCTGCAGTCCTCATGCCTCCTTGCAGCATGCCTAAGGCATGTTCACGCAGATGAGCAGGGACCCTGGGCATCTTTCTTTTGGTGTTTTTCAGAGTCAGTTGAAAGGCCTCTTTAGTGTCCTACGTTTTCATGACTGTGACCTTAATTGCCTACCGTCTGTAAGCTGTTAGAATCTTAATGACCGTTCCACAGGTGCATGTTCATTAATTGTTAAGACTAGCAATCCCGTATCCAGGAGCGTAATCATAGCCTCAAGTGCATTACCATAACGCAACTTTTCCTATTCATGAAAATCGCAAATGAAATGAAATAAGTATATTCAAACGCAAGCTTAGCCTTTTGTTAAAAACACTGTCATCTCAGATTTTCAAAATATGCGTTATAGCCAACGCTAGACAAGCATTTGTGTAAGTTTATCATGGCATAATGCTATGCTAGGCTCTGCTGGCAGCAGGCAACATTTTCACAAAAATAAGAAAAGCAACCAAATTAAATAATTTACCTTTGAAGAACTTCAGATGCTTTCACTCAGGAGACTCCCAGTTAGATAGTGAATGTTCCTTTTTCCAAAAATAATATTTTGTAGGCGAAAAAGTTCCCATTTGTTCATCCTGCTTGGCTGAGAAATCGACCGAAAAATACTTCAACTATAACGCCTAACTTTTTTCAAAATTTGCTCCATAATATCGACAGAAACACGGCAAACGTTGTTTAGGATCCATCCTCAAGGTGTTTTTAACATATGTATTTGATAATATATCCGTCGAGGCAATTGGTTTCTCATAAGAAGCGATTGGAAAAATGGCTACCTCAGTATTTTACGCAAGGTTTTCTGCGTAGAGACACCATGTGACCACATGCCATATATGGTCCCTTACAGCCATTCTCCAATGGAAATGCCTAAAAATATGTCACAATGCTGTAGACACCTTGGGGAAAACGTGGAAAACGTAAGCTCATTCGTAGCTCATTCACAGCCATATAAGGAGTCATTGGCATGAGGCGGTTTTAAAAATGCGGCACTTCCTGATTGGATTTTTATCTGGGTTTCGCCTGTAACATCAGTTCTGTGGCACTCACAGACAATATCTTTGCAGTTTTGGAGTGTTTTCTTTCCAAAGCTGTCAATTATATGCATAGTCGAGCATCTTTTCGTGACAAAATATCTTGTTTAAAACTTATCAGATCTTCAACCAACATATAATGTTAGATAAACGGAACCAGATTTGACAAATAACAAGATAAAATGGAGACTTATTTTAGTTATTTAATTGAGTTATAAATATATATATATATAGTAATTAAGTTATCCAACACCCATTTTCCCCTGTGTGAAGAAGTAATTGCTCCCTTACTCTCAGTAACTGGTTGTGCCACATTTAACTGCAACGACTCAACCAACCACTTCCTGTAGTTGTTGATCAGTCTCTCACGTCGCTGTGGAGGAATTTTGGTCCACTCTTCCACGCAGAACTGCTGTAACTCAGCAACCATTTGTGGGTTTTCAAGCAGGAACTGCTCGTTTCAAATCCTGCCACAACATCTCAATTGGGATTAGGTTTGGACTTTGACTAGGCCATTCTAAAACTTCAAATTTGTTGCTTTTATACATTTTCATGTAGCCTTAATTCTACAGGATAATGTCAGGCCATCTGTCTGTGAGCTGAAGCTGAACGCAGCTGGGTCATGCAGCAAGACAATGATCCAAAAACACACAATCCTCTGACAATAGAGCAGAATTCATCTTTCCTTCTATTAAGGCAAGTCAGTCCGAGTCCTGAGGCAGCAAAACATCCTTAAAACCATCACACTGCCATCCACCATGCTGTGTTTGATTTTTGGGATCACAATGGGATCACAATGGGATCACAATGGGATCACAATGGGATCACAATGGGATCACAATGGGATCCATCTCATCCAAAAAGTTATACTTTTGACTCATCTGTCGATATAACATTCCTCCAAGAGTCTCGATGATCATACAGGTGCTTTTTGGACGTCATGGGTATATTTATATCTTACCATGACATTCTAGACGATTCTGTGCTCCCAACCTTGTGACAACAATTTGGGGAAGGCCCTTTCCTGTTTTCAAAATGGCAAATGCCGTTCGTGCTCAAAGCGAGGTCCATACAGAAATGGTTTGTCGAGATGTGTGGAAGAACTTGACTGGCCTGCACAGAGCACTGACCTCATCGCCATCGAAAAACTTTGGTATGAATTGTAACACCGACTGCCAGCCAGGCCTAATCGCCCAACATCAGTGCCAAAACCTCACTAATGCTCTTGTGGCTGAATGGAGTCCTCGCAACAATGTTCCAACATCTAGTGGAAAGCCTTCCCAGAAGAGTGGAGGCTGTTATAGCAGCAATGTTCCAACATC
>NW_025755151.1:0-8109 GCF_021184085.1 Oncorhynchus gorbuscha
CTCATGCCCACACAGATTAGGGACCACGGTTGCTCAGCCATCTCTCTCTGAGCACTGGAGCATGTATATGGGGAGGCTGAGTGAGCTGTCCTGGGGGGACTTTGTAGAGGTGTGGGGTGTCAGGAGATGGTTTCTGAGGGAGTGAGGTTTGACTATTCTAGTCCGTTCAAGGGATGCAGTTTAGTTCAGATGGTGTAATCTGTCTCCCTCGCTCTTCCCCTTCCTCCCCGCTCATAGTCGGTCCTCAATCTGCCCATCTCCCCCTTCCTCCCTGCTCTGTCAGGTCTGTCTCCCCCTTCCCTCCTACTCTGTCGGGGTCTGTCTCCCCCTTCCCTCCTTCTCTGTCAGTCTGTCTCCCCCTTCCTCCCACTCTGCTTGGTCTGTCCTGCCCTCTCTCCCGGCTTCCTCCCCTGCTCTGATGGGTCTGTCTCCCCCTTCCTTCTACTCTGTCGGTCTGTCTCCCCCTTCCTCCTACTCTGTCGGTCTGTCTCCCCCTTCCTCCTACTCTGTCGGTCTGTCTCCTCCTTCCTCCTACTCTGTCGGTCTGTCTCCCCCTTCCTCCTACTCTGTCGGTCTGTCTCCCCTTCCTCCCACTCTGTCGGTCTGTCTCCTCCTCTCTCTCCACCTTCCTCCTCCTACTCTGTCGGTCTGTCTCCTTCCTCCTACTCTGTCGGTCTGTCTACCCTCTCCCCTTCCTCCTACTCTGTCGGTCTGCCTCTCTCCCCCTTCCTCCTACTTTGTCGGTCTGTATCCCCCTTCACTCCCACTCTGTCGGTCTGTCTCCCCTCCTCCCACTCTGTCGGTCTGTCTCCCCTCCTCCCACTCTGTCGTTCTGTCACCTCCCTCCCACTCTGTCGGTCTGTCTCCCCTCCCTCCCACTCTGTCGGTCTGTCTCCCCCTCCTCCCCACTCTGTCGGTCTGTCTCCCCCCTCCCTCCCACTCTGTCGGCCTGTCTCCCCCTCCCTCCCACTCTGTCGGCCCGTCTTGTCCCCTCCCTCCCACTGTCTACCCTCTTCCCTCCTCCCACTCTGTCGGTCTGTCTCTCCCTTCCACTTGTCGGTCTGTCTCCCTCCCTCCCCACTCTGTCGGTCTGTCTCCTCCCTCCCACTCTGTCGGTCTGTCTTCCTCCCTCCCCCACTCTGTCGGTCTGTCTCCCCTCCCTCCCACTCTGTCGGTCTGTCTCCCCCCCCCTTCCCACTCTGTCGGTCTGTCTCCCTCCCTCCCACTCTGTCGGTCTGTCTTCCCCTCCCTCCCACTGTCTACCCTCTCTCCCCTCTCCCACTCTGTCGGTCTGTCTCCCCTCTCTCCCACTCTGTCGGTCTGTCTCCCCTCCTCCCACTCTGTCGGTCTGTCTCCCTTCCCTCCCACTCTGTCGGTCTGTCTCCCCTCCCTTCCCACTCTGTCGGTCTGTCTCTCCTCCTCCCACTCTGTCGGCCTGTCTCCCTCCCTCCCATAATCACCTCTCTCCCTCCATCCACTCTGTCGGTCTGTCTCCCCTCCCTCCCACTCTGTCGGTCTGTCTCCCCTCCCTCCCACTCTGTCGGTCTGTCTCCCCCTCCCTCCCACTCTGTCGGTCTGTCTCCCCCTCCCTCCCACTCTGTCGGTCTGTCTCCCCCTCCCTTCCCACTCTGTCGGTCTGTCTCCCCTCCCTCCCACTCTGTCGGTCTGTCTCCCTCCCTCCCACTCTGTCGGTCTGTCTCCCCTCCCTCCCACTCTGTCGGTCTGTCTTCCTCCCTCCCACTGTCTACCCTCTCCCCCTCCCTCCCACTCTGTCGGTCTGTCTCCCCTCTCTCTCCCACGGTCTGTCCCACTGTCGGTCTGTCTCCCCTCCCTCCCACTCTGTCGGTCTGTCTCCCTCCCCTTCCCACTCTGTCGGTCTGTCTCCTCCCTTTCCCACTCTGTCGGTCTGTCTCCCTCCCTTCCACTCTGTCGGTCTGTCCCCTCCTCCCACTCTGTCGGTCTGTCCCTCCCACTCTGTCAGTCTGTCTCCCCCTCCTCCCACTCTGTCGGTCTGTCTCCCCTCCCTCCCACTCTGTCGGTCTGTCTCCCCCCTCCCCCCTCCCACTCTGTCGGTCTGTCTCCCCCCCCCTCCCACTCTGTCGGTCTGTCTCCCCTCCCCACTCTGTCGGTCTGTCTCCCCTCCTCCCACTCTGTCGGTCTGTCTCCTCCCTCCCACTCTGTCGGTCTGTCTCCCCCCCCTCCCACTGTCGGTACCCTCTCTCCCCTCCCTCCCACTCTGTCGGTCTGTCTCCCCCTCCCTCCCACTCTGTCGGTCTGTCTCCCCCTCCCTCCCACTCTGTCGGTCTGTCTCCCCCTCCCTCCTACTCTGTCGGTCTGTCTCCCCTCCCTCCCACTCTGTCGGTCTGTCTCCCCTCCCTCTCTCTGTCTCTCTCTCTCCCCTCCCTCCCACTCTGTCGGTCTGTCTCCCCCTCCCTCCCACTCTGTCGGTCTGTCTCCCCTCCCTCCCACTCTGTCGGTCTGTCTCCCCCTCCCTCCCTCTGTCTACCCTCTCTCCCTCCCTCCCACTCTGTCGGTCTGTCTCCCCTCTCTCCACTCTGTCGGTCTGTCTCCCTCCCTCCCACTCTGTCGGTCTGTCTCCCCTCTCCACTCTGTCGGTCTGTCTCCCCTCCCTCCCACTCTGTCGGTCTGTCTCCCCTCCCTCCCACTCTGTCGGTCTGTCTCCCTCCCTCCCACTCTGTCGGTCTGTCTCCCCTCCCTCCCACTCTGTCGGTCTGTCTCCCCCTCCCTCCCTACTCTGTCGGTCTGTCTCCCCTCCCTCCCACTCTGTCGGTCTGTCTCCCCTCTCTCCCACTCTGTCGGTCTGTCTCTCCCTCCCTCCCACTGTCTACCCTCTCTCCTCCTCCCACTCTGTCGGTCTGTCTCCCTCCTCTCCACTCTGTCGGTCTGTCTCCCCTCCCTCCCACTCTGTCGGTCTGTCTCCCTCTCCCTCCCACTCTGTCGGTCTGTCTCCCCTCTCCCTCCCACTCTGTCGGTCTGTCTCCCCTCCCTCCCACTCTGTCGGTCTGTCTCCCTCCCTCCCTCTGTCGGTCTGTCTCCCCTCCTCCCACTCTGTCGGTCTGTCTCCCCTCCCTCCCACTCTGTCGGTCTGTCTCCCCCTCCTCCCACTCTGTCGGTCTGTCTCCCCCTCCCTCCCACTCTGTCGGTCTGTCTCCCCCTCCCTCCCACTCTGTCGGTCTGTCTCCCCCTCCCTCCTACTCTGTCGGTCTGTCTCCCCCTCCCTCCCACTCTGTCGGTCTGTCTCCCCCTCCCTCCCACTCTGTCGGTCTGTCTCCCCCTCTCTCTCTGCGCTGTCTCCCCTCCTCACTCTGTCGGTCTGTCTCCCCTCCCTCCCACTCTGTCGGTCTGTCTCCCCCTCCCTCCCACTCTGTCGGTCTGTCTCCTCCTCCCTCCCACTCTGTCGGTCTGTCTCCCCCTCCCTCCCACTCTGTCGGTCTGTCTCCCCCTCCCTCCCACTCTGTCGGTCTGTCTCCTCCCTCCTCCCACTCTGTCGTCTGTCTGTCTCTCCTCTCTCTCTCTCCCACTCTGTCGGTCTGTCTCCCCTCCTCTCCCACTCTGTCGGTCTGTCTCCCCCTCCCTCCCACTCTGTCGGTCTGTCTCCCTCCCTCCACTCTGTCTGTCTCTCCCTACTCTGTCGGTCTGTCTCCCCCTCCCTCCCACTGTCTACTCTCTATCTCCCTCCCTCCCACTCTGTCGGTCTGTCTCCCCTCCCTCCCACTCTGTCGGTCTGTCTTCCCCTCCCTCCCACTGTCTACCCTCTCTCCCCTCCCTCCCACTCTGTCGGTCTGTCTCCCCCTCCCTCCCACTCTGTCGGTCTGTCTCCCCTCCCTCCCACTCTGTCGGTCTGTCTCCCCTCCCTCCCACTCTGTCGGTCTGTCTCCCCTCCCTCCCACTCTGTCGGTCTGTCTCCCCCTCCCTCCCACTCTGTCGGTCTGTCTCCCCTCCCTCCCACTCTGTCGGTCTGTCTCCCCTCCCTCCCACTCTGTCGGTCTGTCTTCCCCTCCCTCCCACTGTCGGCCTTCTCCCCTCCCTCCCACTCTGTCGGTCTGTCTTCCCCTCCCTCCCACTCTGTCTAGTCTGCTCTCCCCTCCCTCCCACTCTGTCGGTCTGTCTCCCTCCCTCCCACTCTGTCGGTCTGTCTCCCCTCCCTCCCACTCTGTCGGTCTGTCTCCCTCCCTCCCACTCTGTCGGTCTGTCTCCCCCTCCCTCCCACTCTGTCGGTCTGTCTCCCCCTCCCTCCCACTCTGTCGGTCTGTCTTCCCCTCCCTCCCACTCTGTCGGTCTGTCTCCCCTCCCTCCCACTCTGTCGGTCTGTCTCCCCTCCCTCCCACTCTGTCGGTCTGTCTTCCCCTCCCTCCCACTGTCTACCCTCTCTCCCTCCCTCCCACTCTGTCGGTCTGTCTTCCCTCCCTCCCACTGTTCACCCTCTCTCCCCTCCTCCCACTCTGTCGGTTCATCTCCCTCCTCCCACTCTGTCGGTCTGTCTCCCCTCTCTCCCACTCTGTCGGTCTGTCTCCCCCTCCCTCCCACTCTGTCGGTCTGTCTCCCCTCCCTCCCACTCTGTCGGTCTGTCTCCCCTCCCTCCCACTCTGTCGGTCTGTCTCCCCTCCCTCCCACTCTGTCGGTCTGTCTCCCTCCCTCCCACTCTGTCGGTCTGTCTCCCCCTCCTCCCACTCTGTCGGTCTGTCTCCCCTCCCTCCCACTCTGTCGGTCTGTCTCCCCTCCCTCCCACTCTGTCGGTCTGTCTCCCCTCCCTCCCACTCTGTCGGTCTGTCTCCCCCTCCCTCCCACTCTGTCGGTCTGTCTTCCCTCCTCCCACTGTCTACCCTCCCTCCCACTCTGTCGGTCTGTCTCCCCCTCCCTCCCACTCTGTCGGTCTGTCTCCCCTCCCTCCCACTCTGTCGGTCTGTCTCCCCTCCCTCCCACTCTGTCGGTCTGTCTTCCCCTCCCTCCCACTCTGTCGGTCTGTCTCCCCCTCCCTCCCACTCTGTCGGTCTGTCTCCCCCTTCCTCCCACTCTGTCGGTCTGTCTTCTTAAACCTAAGACTAACCTTAACCCTAAATCTAACTGTAACCCATAACCTAACCCCCTAAGCCTAAAATAGCATGTTTCCTTGTGGTGACCAGCAGAATGTCCCCACTTTTCTGAATTTTCCTTGTTCTACTATCCTTGTGAGGAATTCTGTTCCCCATAAGGGTAATTAAACAAAATCACACACACAAAACCCATTCATTGAGTACGCACATCAGTCTCATGCAATAACACCGGCATTAGTCCCAATGGAGATATTTTATTTATGATGTGAGTTTTAAAGTGGAGGCCCTGGCTTCTCTGAAGATCTATAATGAAAGAGAAAGAATGATAAACTCAGTTAGAGTGTAAGAATACCTGGGATAGATTGATTGTTCTGTAGTTCCCTGGGCCTATGTTGCTGCTGTCTTCTGAAACTGATGGCTTTGTCCTCACACTCCCCAGCTGAGCAGAGAAATGAATAGGACTCAGCACTATCGGCTGCATCATACACCCAATCTGTATTCTATTTGAGAACACAACTCAGAAAGTTATTCTGAATGTGTATATAATCAACCTATGTCAGCTGAGGATACAATTGCAAACAGGTTTCTGTACCAAATATTAAGTTCTGCTTTTCTGATGTATCAAATACTTATGTCATGCAATACAATGCAAATTCATTATTTAAAAATCATAATGTGATTTTCTGATTTTTGTTTTAGATTCCGCCTCTCACAGTTGAAGTGTACCTATGATAAAATTACAGACCTATACATGCTTTTTTTGTAAGCAGGGAAACACTGCCGATTTTGCAGGTTATCAAATACTTGTTCTCCCCACTCACTCTGCAGGAGCAGCTACAAAATGCTTTACAACAAACACAGCACATACAAAGAAGCTCTTCTTCCCTAACAAAGGAACACTGGCTTTTCCCCCCGAGAGGGCGGGGTCAGAGCCCAATCTGCATGGGGGCTGACCAATCAGCTGATTGAATCCAGGAAGCCATCCTGAAATATACACACAAACTCCACAACAACCCAGAAACTGGGAACGTAATAATGTAAGGCAGTCTATGGTTGATTACAGTGTGGCTTGGAATCTTACATGCTAGAGGATTACAGAATGCTATATCAGATTGTTATTTGTTCAAGACAAAAGAGGCAGACAACCGTTTTAATGATTAATGCACCAATTTAGTTAATGCTTTTCAGTAGTGCTCAAAGTGCATTAGTATTGTATGGAGGTAATTCAGCCAATTCACCTCTATAATGGCTCACGAGTTGTAGCTCTCACTTGTAGGTTGATATGAGTCCATCTCTGTGAGGTCTTTGACTCTTTCTAATGAACGACTGGAATACCTTTTTCTAACCCTCTATGTGATAGTTCAGTGTGGACCTGTTGTGTTGTGTTGACCTCTGTTTCTCTCTCACTTCAGTACACAGTTGTCTCTCAGCCTTCATCGGTGAGAGAAGGCAAACAGTAGGGAACAGAGACCAAACATTTCAGACCCTTATTATCTCAGACCTGGCAGTTCATTTCAGACCCTTATTATCTCAGACCTGGCAGTTCATTTCAGACCCTTATTATCTCAGACCTGGCAGTTCATTTCAGACCCTTATTATCTCAGACCTGGCAGTTCATTTCAGACCCTTATTATCTCAGACCTGGCAGTTCATTTCAGACCCTTATTATCTCAGACCTGGCAGTTCATTTCAGACCCTTATTATCTCAGACCTGGCAGTTCATTTCAGACCCTTATTATCTCAGACCTGGCAGTTCATTTCAGACCCTTATTATCTCAGACCTGGCAGTTCATTTCAGACCCTTATTATCTCAGACCTGGCAGTTCATTTCAGACCCTTATTATCTCAGACCTGGCAGTTCATTTCAGACCCTTATTATCTCAGACCTGGCAGTTCATTTCAGACCCTTATTATCTCAGACCTGGCAGTTCATTTCAGACCCTTATTATCTCAGACCTGGCAGTTCATTTCAGACCCTTATTATCTCAGACCTGGCAGTTCATTTCAGACCCTTATTATCTCAGACCTGGCAGTTCATTTCAGACCCTTATTATCTCAGACCTGGCAGTTCATTTCAGACCCTTATTATCTCAGACCTGGCAGTTCATTTCAGACCCTTATTATCTCAGACCTGGCAGTTCATTTCAGACCCTTATTATCTCAGACCTGGCAGTTCATTTCAGACCCTTATTATCTCAGACCTGGCAGTTCATTTCAGACCCTTATTATCTCAGACCTGGCAGTTCATTTCAGACCCTTATTATCTCAGACCTGGCAGTTCATTTCAGACCCTTATTATCTCAGACCTGGCAGTTCATTTCAGACCCTTATTATCTCAGACCTGGCAGTTCATTTCAGACCCTTATTATCTCTGACCTGGCAGTTCATTTCAGACCCTTATTATTTCAGACCTGGCAGTTCATTTCAGACCCTTATTATCTCAGACCTGGCAGTTCATTTCAGACCCTTATTATCTCAGACCTGGCAGTTCTTTCAGGCCCTTATTATCTCAGCCATGTGAGCTCCAACAGTGCAGTTGTGTGTGTGTGTGTGTGTGTGTGTGTGTGTGTGTGTGTGTGTGTGTGTGTGTGTGTGTGTGTGCTACTCACCCCCAGGCATCCCTCTTATAGATACATCAGTATGGTCTTGTAACCATTTTGCCATTGACCCTTCTCCCTGGGGTGAAGTGCACCTTTCCATATCATAGAAACCATCTCTTCACTACAGGACATCGCAGGACATCAACCATCATTTCACATAGCAGCATGTCAATGTGTTACATTATTGCAAGTCATTATATGCTGTTGCGTTCCATTCTACATGAATAATGTGTTCTGTTGAAACACCCACCTCAGCCTTGGCCAGACAGGTCTGAGTTCAGCTCTATTATAATCTACACCAGCCACCTGGACAGTGTTTACGTCTGTGAAGGCGGAAAGCAGGAGGGCAAAGAGATGTTCAATGATTGTTAAACATGATTATCTTCAGACTCTGTGAATAGCAGACTACTGTCTTCTGCCTTGGGGTTGCTTCACAACATGCTTCATATTGTGTG
>NW_025755152.1:0-8106 GCF_021184085.1 Oncorhynchus gorbuscha
AGTGCATCTACATATTTTAAGGGGGGTGAGAAGGATTACTTTATCCTATCCTAGGTATTCCTTAAAGAGGTGGGGTTTCAGGTGTCTCCCGGAAGGTGGTGATTGACTCCGCTGTCCTGGCGTCGTGAGGGAGTTTGTTCCACCATTGGGGAGCCAGAGCAGCGAACAGTTTTGACTGGGCTGAGCGGGAACTGTACTTCCTCAATGGTAGGGAGGCGAGCAGGCCAGAGGTGGATGAACGCAGTGCCCTTATTTGGGTGTAGGGCCTGATCAGAGCCTGGAGGTACTGAGGTGCCGTTCCCCTCACAGCTCCGTAGGCAAGCACCATGGTCTTGTAGCGGATGAGCTTCAACTGGAAGCCAGTGGAGAGAGCGGAGGAGCGGGGTGACGTGAGAGAACTTGGGAAGGTTGAACACCAGACGGGCTGCGGCGTTCTGGATGAGTTGTAGGGGTTTAATGGCACAGGCAGGGAGCCCAGCCAACAGCGAGTTGCAGTAATCCAGACGGGAGATGACAAGTGCCTGGATTAGACCTGTGCCGCTTCCTGTGTGAGGCAGGGTCGTACTCTGCGGATGTTGTAGAGCATGAACCTACAGGAACGGGCCACCGCCTTGATGTTAGTTGAGAACGACAGGGTGTTGTCCAGGATCACGCCAAGGTTCTTAGCGCTCTGGGAGGAGCACACAATGGAGTTGTCAACCGTGATGGCGAGATCATGGAACGGGCAGTCCTTCCCGGGAGGAAGAGCAGCTCCGTCTTGCCGAAGTTCAGCTTGAGGTGGTGATCCGTCATCCACACTGATATGCCTGCCAGACATGCAGAGATGCGATTCGCCACCTGGTCATCAGAAGGGGAAAGGAGAAGATTAATTGTGTGTCGTCTGCATAGCAATGATAGGAGAGACCATGTGAGGTTATGACAGAGCCAAGTGACTTGGTGTATAGCGAGAATAGGAGAGGGCCTAGAACAGAGCCCTGGGGACACCAGTGGTGAGAGCGCATGGTGAGGAGACAGATTCTCGCCACGCCACCTGGTAGGAGCGACCTGTCAGGTAGGACGCAATCCAAGCGTGGGCCACGCCGGAGATGCCCAACTCGGAGAGGGTGGAGAGGAGTATCTGATGGTTCACAGTATCGAAGGCAGCCGATAGGTCTAGAAGGATGAGAGCAGAGGAGAGAGAGTTAGCTTTAGCGGTGCGGAGCGCTCCGTGATACAGAGAAGAGCAGTCTCAGTTGAATGACTAGTCTTGAAACCTGACTGATTTGGATCAAGAAGGTCATTCTGAGAGAGATAGCGGGAGAGCTGACCAAGGACGGCACGTTCAAGAGTTTTGGAGAGAAAAGAAAGAAGGGATACTGGTCTGTAGTTGTTGACATCGGAGGGATCGAGTGTAGGTTTTTCAGAAGGGGGTGCAACTCTCGCTCTCTTGAAGACGGAAGGGACGTAGCCAGCGGTCAGGGATAAGTTGATGAGCGAGGTGAGGTAAGGGAGAAGGTCTCCGGAAATGGTCTGGAGAAGAGAGGAGGGGATAGGGTCAAGCGGGCAGGTTGTTGGGCGGCGGCCCGTCACAAGACGCGAGATTTCATCTGGAGAGAGAGGGGAGAAAGAGGTCAGAGCACAGGGTAGGGCACTGTGAGCAGAACCAGCGGTGTCGTTTGACTTAGCAAACGAGGATCGGATGTCGTCGACCTTCTTTTCAAAATGGTTGACGAAGTCATCTGCAGAGAGGGAGGAGGGGGAGGGGGGGAGGAGGATTCAGGAGGGAGGAGAAGGTGGCAAAGAGCTTCCTAGGGTTAGAGGCAGATGCTTGGAATTTAGAGTGGTAGAAAGTGGCTTTAGCAGCAGAGACAGAGGAGGAAAATGTAGAGAGGAGGGAGTGAAAGGATGCCAGGTCCGCAGGGAGGCGAGTTTTCCTCCATTTCCGCTCGGCTGCCCGGAGCCCTGTTCTGTGAGCTCGCAATGAGTCGTCAAGCCACGGAGCGGGAGGGGAGGACCGAGCCGGCCTGGAAGATAGGGGACATAGAGAGTCAAAGGATGCAGAAAGGGAAGAGAGGAGGGTTGAGGAGGCAGAATCAGGAGATAGGTTGGAGAAGGTTTGAGCAGAGGGAAGAGATGATAGAATGGAAGAGGAGAGAGTAGCGGGGGAGAGAGAGCGAAGGTTGGGACGGCGCGATACCATCCGAGTAGGGGCAGTGTGGGAAGTGTTGGATGAGAGCGAGAGGGAAAAGGATACAAGGTAGTGGTCGGAGACTTGGAGGGGAGTTGCAATGAGGTTAGTGGAAAAACAGCATCTAGTAAAGATGAGGTCGAGCGTATTGCCTGCCTTGTGAGTAGGGGGGGAAGGTGAGAGGGTGAGGTCAAAATACAACGCGCACTCAGGCTACCTAAATACGGTTCCCAATCCGAGACAACGAGAATCAGCTGACTCCAATTGGGAATCGCCTCAGGCAGCCAAGCCTAACTAGACACACCCCTAATAATACACAATCCCAATTAATACAAACCCCAATACGAAACACAACATATAAACCCATGTCACACCCTGGCCTACCCAAACATATAACAAAAACACAAGATACAATGACCAAGGCGTGACAACCTGCAGGGCAGGTACGAGATGGCAACAACAACTGCCTGAGTTACACCAAGAACACACAATACCTCCATCAGTGCTCAGACTGTCCGCAATTGGCTGAGAGAGCCTGGACTGAGGGCTTGTAGGTCTATTGACATGGCAGGTCTCACCAGACATCACCGGCAACAACGTCGCATATGAGCACAAACTCACCGTCGCCAGACCAGACAGGACTGGCAAAAAGTGCTTTTCACTGACGAGTAGCGGTTTTGTCTCACCAGGGGTGATGGTCGGATTCGCATTTATCGTTGAAGAAATGAGCGTTACACTGAGGCCTGCACTCTGGGTGGGATAGATTTGGGGGTGGAGGGTCTGTCATGGTCCTGGGGCGATGTGTCACAGCATCATCGGACTGGAGCTTGTTGTCATTGCAGTCAATCTCAATGCTGCGCGTTACAGGGAAGACATCCTCCTCCCTCGTGTGATACCATTCCCGCAGGCTCATCCTGACATGACCCTCAGCATGACAATGCCACCAGCCATACTGCTCGTTCTGTGTGTGATTTCCTGCAAGACAGGAATGTCAGTGTTCTGCCATGGCCAGCGAAGAGCCCGGATGTCAATCCCATTGAGCATGTCTGGGACCTGTTGGATCGGAAGGTGAGGGCTAGGGCCATTCCCCAGAAATGAACTTGCAGGTGGCTTGGTGGAAGAGAGGTAGCATCTCACAGCAAGAACGCGCAAATCTGGTGCAGTCCATGAGGAGGAGATGCACTGCAATACTTAATGCAGCTGGTGGCCCCACCAGATACTCACCAGATTCTTTTGATATTGATCCCCCCCTTTGTTTAGGGACACATTATTCCATTTATATTAGTCATATGTCTGTGGAACCTGTTCAGTTTATGTCTCAGTTGTTGAATATTGTTGTGTTCATACAAATATTTACACATGTTAAGTTTGATGAAAATTAACACAGTTGACAGTGAGAGGTCGTTTCTTTTTTTGCTGAATTTAGCTCTACTGGAGTACAGCAACACACCACTAGAGGGCATAGGGTTATCACCAGCCCAACTACTAATGGGATGATGGCTGAAGTTCAAATTGCCAGCCTCTACCACCCTACTGACTCATGAAGGTAATGTTCAAATCCAAGATAAGCTGAAGAACAGACAGCTTAAACAGAAAAGCTACTACGACAGACAAATGAGACAACTACCAGACATGCATGAAGAATTGGCAAAAAACTCCAGTGGCTATATGTGCCAAGCATATAGAGAAATACCCCAAGAGACGTGCAGCTGTAATTTCTGCAAAAGGTGGCTCTACCAAGTATTGACTTTGGGGGTGAATAGTTATGCATGCCCAAGTTTGTTTCACAATAAAACTGCTGATTGAATGAAAATAAATAAGGGTCAGAAGTTTTGATTCTTTGTTTGGTTTTGCTGGATGAAAGATACACCGGTATTGCACATTTGACATATTGCACATTATTTCATGTTTATGTCACATAAAAAATCAAATTAAAAAACATCTTAAGAAGAGGGACGTGATGTACTATAAATGTATCCATAGCTGAACTGTGGTGACGTAATGTGAAATTTATTCAGACTGTACTTCAGTAAACTGAAGACTTCTAGACTGACCACCGTTGTCCTTTTCATTAATATTGTAACATTATAACAGTAGGTAGCTAGCTAGATAGCTTGGTATCCATTTTCCAACAGATGTTTCTATACCCTGATTGGTCATCAATGGTCATTGGTCTTTTGGAACCTGTTGCCACAGGTTTGACAGATTCAAGTTGAATCCTGACAGAATGATCTGCTAGAAATGTAACTCTGGTGAACTGTTTTCCACTATTGGCAATACATAATAATTATTATTATTGTTGCCAAGGTTTGTCATGGATTCACCACTAATGGCAAACATTTGCAAACTGTTGGCAACATTTTGTGGCACACGATTTCATTTTATGAACATTTGCCACAAACTTGCAGGAAATTTCAACAGCAAATGTATTTCTGTAAGGGTCTGAACTTTAAATGCAAAAATGTATTTAGCCAGAGAAAATGTCAAGCCCTACCCTTGTTAAAGGTTGTTTGAAGGTCCACGAAGTGAGTCCTGTTTCAAATAATTTCTCTATTATTGTATTTTCCAACCTCTGATTCTCACATTCTGATGCCACCAACCAAACAACAGTTGTGCGTTGGTACAACAATACAATGCATACAGAAACAGCAGGGTTCAAATTACCTGCAGGAGCCAAGTCCGAATTTGTTATGTACTTGCCTGGGACAGTATAGGCCAACTATGATGTCATTCAGTAATCAGTAACAGTTATATACAGTAGAGTATACATTCAGAACACACTGTTTGCTTCTCAGCTGGGCTCTTTGACTCCCTCCAACTTAGCTAGCCCCGCTATAGTGTTGTAATTGAAACGGATGGCTCCAGACTAGGAAAAGGTCACTAGTCGTCACCAGTCACATTCTGTTATGATACGGATCACTTAGGTCACGACACAGGCTGCGTAGACTAGTGTCACCTGCAAGTTGGGGAGCCCGCTACAGATCATGGCTACATCACATGCTCCATTAATTCTGGTGCAGGGAGTTAAAGATCCATGCCCGAAAGGAAAAGACAGTTGTTTTTCTGCCTCTCAGAGGGGTGTCCTGAGGCCTCAAACTGAGTTTGGGGGTTTGGATGGGTGGAGGGATTAATGGAACTGATGGGCAGATGGTTGGATGGGTTCAGTCTCTCCCTAAAATAGAGTACCCTTGAATACAGTTGTAGATACTGTAGAGTTTTTATTAATTATCTTTTCGCTCTCTCATTCTGTGACTTAATGTTCATATTGAGTTTGGGTTTAGGTTTAGGCAGGGGCGAAATTAGAGATTTAAAATATTGAATACATTTAAATAAGTAGGAATCCCCAAACAATTCCATCCCTTACTTTAGGCGCATGCTTAGTTGATGAAATAAAAAATGTCCTAAACTAACTAAAACTAAAAAAAATTATGTGAGAGAAAATATGACATTAATCATGGATAGTCACTGGTGTGCCATGAGGTGGAGCGTGTACCATTCTGTGGGCTTGACGAGTGTGTGACACATAAGGGTTTTAGGAAATAAAAGGTGATGACCCAGCATGATCCACGCATTGAAGTCTCTTCTCAGGAATGTGACCTTCTTCTGGCTGTTAAATCTGGTAGGGGTGTTGGGTGTGTGATTTTGAGAGAATTCATTGTATTTTTATTTTACCAGGCGAGTTTTAACTGAGAATACATTCTCATTTACAGAAACGACCTGGGGAAAGTTATAAAACATAGTAAGATATATATACAGTAGTTAACATACAAAATATATAGGTAAGCAAAAAACTAAAACACAATAAAAAAAGATCAAGCATGGAATCATAAGAAACAAACATATTTTTCCGTAAAAAGGTCCTCACACAGCCATATGAACTGCCTCAGAGGCAATACTTAATTACTAGCCAATCCCAAAAACGATCAGTTAAAAAGTTAGATAAAAAAATGATAATTTGCAAACAAGAAAAAAAAGGTAAATAGTAGCACCATAAAATTATAATAACGAGGCTATACACAAGGAGTACAGGTACCGAGTCAATGCACAGGGCGATGTAGCTGAGGGTAATACAATTATAATAACGGGGCTATATACAAGGAGTACAGCTACCAAGTCAATGCACAGGGGTACGATGTAGCTGAGGTAATACAATTATAATAACGAGGCTATATACAAGGAGTACAGCTACCAAGTCAATGCACAGGTACGATGTAGCTGAGGTAATACAATTATAATATCGAGGCTTTATACAAGGAGCACAGGTCAATGGGCAGGGTACGATGTAGCTGAGGTAATTGAGGATAATATGTGCACGTGCTGTAGGTAGGGGTAAAAGTGACTAGGCAATCAGGATAGATAGTAAACGAAGTAGTAGCAGTGTGTGAAAAGTGTGAAAGTGTGTAGCGTCAATATTCATGTGTGTATGTGTGTTTTGTGTGTGTGAGCATATCTAGAGTGTGAGTGTGTGTTGGGAGTGTCAGTGTAGTATCTGTGAGTGTGTGGGTAGATTCCAGCAAGTGTGCACAGAGCCAGTGCAATAATGTCAGGGCAAAAAGGGGGACCAATGCGATTAGTCTGGGTAGACATTTGATTAACAGTCTTTTGGCTTCGGGATAGAAACTGTTCAGGAACCTTTTGGTCCCAGACTTAGCATTCTGATACCTCTTATCCAAGATAATTGTGTTGTTTAGGTTTAGAGTGTGTAGTCTTAGAGTGATTATCTTAATTTACAGAGGTTAGCTAGCCAGCTATTTGTCGTCCTTAACGTAGGTGACTCTGCTAGCTAGCCAACGCTAGCCAACGTCTTCTGTATAGAACTCAACTACCCGGTCGCATTCACAGGTAGTATCACATTTTCACTTCATTTCATTACAGTACAACGGTTTGATTTGTTTGATCGTAGCTAGCTACATAGCCGCCTTTGTATCAAAGATAATTGTGTAGTCTAGAGCGATCTTCTAGGTTCGCTAGCCAGCTATTGTCGTTCTTTTAACGCAACGTAACGTAAACAACACTGCTAGCTAGCCAGCTAGCCCCGAATAGCAACACTGCAGAAACTATTACACTCAACGGAACGACTTGATTAGTGTAGTGTCAACAACGCACCCACTGCCAGCTGGCCTACTTCAGCAGTACTGTATCATTTTAATCATTTTAGTCAATAAGTTTCTTGCTACGTAGCTTAACTTTTCTGAACATTCGAGACGTGTAGTCCACTTGTCATTCCAATCTCCTTTGCATTAGCGTAGCCTCTTCTGTAGCCTGTCAACTATGTGTCTGTTTATCCCTGTTCTCTCCTCTCTGCACAGACCATACAAACGCTTCCCTCACCGCGTGGGCGGCCACCCTACTCTGGTGGTCCCAGCGCACGACCCACGGAGTTCCAGGTCTCCGGTAGCCTCTGAACTGCCAATCTGCGGTCAACAAGGCAGAGTTCATCTCAGCCTATGCCTCCTCCAGTCCTCGACTTCTTGGCACTGACGGAAACATGGATCACCACAGACAACACTCTACTCCTACCACTTTCTCTTCGTCCGCCCACGTTGTTCTCGCACACCCCGAGAGCGTCTGGTCAGCGGGGTGGTGGCACGGGATCCTCATCTCTCCCAAGTGGTCATTCTCTCTTTCTCCTTACCCATCTGTCTATCGCCTTCCTTTGAATTTCCATGCTGTCACAGCTACTAGCCCTTTCAAGCTTAACATCCTTATCATTTATCGCCCTCCAGGTTCCTCGGAGAGTTCATCAATGAGCTTGATGCCTTGATAAGATCCTTTCCTGAGGACGGCTCACCTCTCACAGTTCTGGGTGACTTTAACCTCCCCACGTCTACCTTTGACTCTTTCCTCTCTGCCTCCTTCTTTCCACTCCTCTCCTCTTTTGACCTCACCCTCTCACCTTCCCCCTACTCACAAGGCAGGCAATACGCTCGACCTCATCT
>NW_025755153.1:0-8105 GCF_021184085.1 Oncorhynchus gorbuscha
GAAAGCAGCTGCGGTCATCCCCCTCTTCAAAGGGGGGACACTCTTGACCCAAACTGCTACAGACCTATATCTATCCTACCATGCCTTTCTAAGGTCTTCGAAAGCCAAGTCAACAAACATATTACAGACTATTTCGAATCTCTACCTTACCTTCTCTGCTATGCAATCTGGTTTCAGAGCTGAGGTCGTGGGTGCACCTCAGCCACGCTCAAGGTCCTAAACGAACATTACTGTGCAGCCTTATTCATTGATCTGGCCAAGGCTTTCGACTCTGTTAATCACCACATCCTCATCGGCAGACTCGACAGCCTTGGTTTCTCAAATGATTGCCTCGCCTGGATCACCAACTACTTCTCTGATAGAGTTCAGTGTGTCAAATCGGAGGGTCTGCTGTCCGGACCTCTGGCATTCTCTATGGGGGTGCCACAGGGTTCAATTCTTGGACCGACTCTCTTCTCTGTATACATCAATGAGGTCGCTCTTGCTGCTGGTGAGTCTCTGATCCACCTCTACCCAGAAGACAGCATTCTGTATACTTCTGGCCCTTCTTTGGACACTGTGTTAACAACCCTCCAGGCAAGCTTCAATGCCATACAACTCTCCTTCCGTGGCCTCCAATTGCTCTTAAATACAAGAAAAACTAAATGCATGCTCTTCAACCGATCGCTGCCTGCACCTGCCCACCTGTCCAACATCACTACTCTGGATGGCTCTGACTTAGAATACATGGACAACTACAAATACTTAGGTGTCTGGTTAGACTGTAAACTCTCCTTCCAGACCCATATCAAACATCTCCAATCCAAAGTTAAATCTAGAATTGGCTTCCTATTTCGCAACAAAGCATCCTTCACTCATGCTGCCAAACATACCCTTGTAAACTGACCATCCTACCAATCCGCGACTTTGGCGATGTCATTTACAAAATAGCCTCCAATACCCTACTCAACAAATTGGATGCAGTCTATCACAGTGCTATCCGTTTTGTCACCAAAGCCCCATATACTACCCACCATTGCGAATTATATGCGCTCCGTTGGCTGGCCTAAGCCATACTGTCGCTAAACCCACTGGCTCCATGTCATCTACAAGACCCTGCTAGGTAAAGTCCCCCTTATCTCAGCTCGCTGGTCACCATAGCATCTCCCACCTGTAGCACACGCCCCAGCAGGTATATCTCTAGTCACCCCAAAACCAATTCTTTCTTTGGCCGCCTCTCCTTCCAGTTCTCTGCTGCCAATGACTGGAACGAACTACAAAATCTCTGAAACTGAAACACTTATCTCCCTCACTAGCTTTAACTTTTGCGTCGAGCAATAGCGTATCTGGGAGCGTAATCATAGCCTCAAGCTCATTACCATAACGCAACGTTAACTATTCATGAACATCGCAAATGAAATGAAAATATATTCACTCACAAGCTTAGCCTTTTGTTAACAACACTGTCATCTCAGATTTTCAAAATATGCTTTTCAACCATAGCTACACAAGGCATTTGTGTAAGAGTATTGATAGCTACCATAGCATTAAGCCAGCATTCAGCAGGCAACATTTTCACAAAAACAAGAAAAGCATTCAAATAAAATAATTTACCTTTGAAGAACTTTGGATGTTTTCAATGAGGAGACTCTCAGTTAGATAGCAAATGTTCATTTTTTCCCCAAAAGATTATTTGTGTAGGAGAAATCGCTCCGTTTGTTCATCACGCTTGGCCAAGAAAAACCCGAAAATTCAGTCATTACAATGCCAAACTTTTTTTCCAAATTAACTCCATAATATCGACAGAAACATGGCAAACGTTGTTTAGAATCAATCCTCAAGGTGTTTTTCACATATCTATTCGATGATAAATCATTTCATGGCAGTTGGGTTTCTCCTCGGAAGCAAATGGAAAAATACACGCAGCTGGAGATTACGCAATAATTGCGACGGAGGACACCAAGCGAGCACCTGGTAGATGTAGTGTAAAATGGTCAATCTTCCAATGATATGCCTACAAATACGTCACAATGCTGCAGACACCTTGGGAACGACAGAAAGTGTAAGCTCATTCCTGGCGCATTCACAGGCATATAAGGAGACATTGGAACACAGCGCCTTCAAAATCTGGGGCACTTCCTGTTTGAAATTTCATCTTGGTTTCGCCTGTAGCATCAGTTCTGTGGCACTCACAGATAATATCTTTGCAGTTTTGGAAACGTCAGAGTGTTTTCTTTCCAAAGCTGTCAATTATAAGCATAATCGAGCATCTTTTCGAGGCAAAATATCTTGTTTAAAACGGGGACGTTTTTTTATCCAAAAATTAAAAGAGCGCCACCTATATCGAAGAAGTTAAGCACCAACTGTCAGAGCAACTCACAGATTACTGCACCTGTACATAGCCCACCTATAATTTAGCCCAAACAACTACCTCTTTCCCTACTGTATTTCATTTATTTATTTATTTTGCTCCTTTGCACCCCATTATTTGTATTTCTACTTCGCACATTCTTCCATTGCATATCTTCCATTCCAGTGTCTTACTTGCTATATTGTATTTACTTTGCCACCATGGCCTGTTTTTTGCCTTTACCTCCTTTATCTCACCTCATTTTGCTCTCATGGTATATAGACTTGTTTATACTGTATTATTGACTGTATGTTTGTTTTACTCCATGTGTAACTCTGTGTCGTTGTATGTGTCGAACTGCTTTGATTTATCTTGGCCAGGTCGCACTGTAAATGAGAACTTGTTCTCAACTTGCCTACCTTATATAATACTTTTAAGATCAATTGGATTGTCATGTTTGTCATTTATTGTCATGTCTTGTCCCTGTGCTCCCCATGCTATTCGTTTCCCTCTGCTGGTCTTGTTTGGTTCTATCCCTCTCTCTCCCCCTCCCTCTCTCACTCTCTCGCTTCTCTCTTCTCTCTGTCATCCGTCCTGCTCCCAGCTGTTCCTATTCCCCCTAATCATCATTTAGTCTTCCCACACCTGTTCCCGATCCTTTCCCCTGATTAGAGTCCCTATTTATTCCTTTGTGATCCGTTCCTGTTCCGTCGGTTCCTTGTATTGTATTCACCATGCTGTGATTGCGTTTCGCCCTGTCCTGTCGTGTTTTTGCCGTGATTGGTATCACCCTGTCCTGTCGTGTTTTGTGCCTTCATCAGATGCTGCGTGTGAGCAGGTGTCTCAGTCGACACGGCCTGCGCCTACCCGGCGACCTGCAGTCTGTGGCCGCTTCTCCAGTTGTTTTCCCCTCTACAAATCTAGAGGATTTCTGTTATTCCGTTTGACTTTAATAAACTCTGTTTCTGTTAAGTCGCGTTTGGGTCCTCTTTCACCTGCATGACAGAAGGAACCGACCAAGGAATGGACCCAGCGACTTCAGACGCCGTTACACTGCCGTCGAGATCCAAGGAGCCATGCTCGGCAGACACGAGCAGGAATTGTCTGCTGCTCGCCATGCCGTGGAGAACCTGGCCGCTCAGGTTTCCGACCTCTCTGGACAGTTCCAGAGTCTACGTCTCGTGCCACCTGTTACTCCCTGGCCTGCCGAGCCTCCAGAACCAGGGTTAATAACCCACCTTGCTACTCCGGGCAGCCCACTGAGTGCCGCTCCTTTCTCACGCAGTGTGAGATTGTGTTCTCTCCAACCCCACACATACTCTAGAGAGAGAGCTCGGGTTGCTTACGCTCATTTCACTCCTTACTGGCCGGGCTCGAGAATGGGGCACAGCTATCTGGGAGGCAAGGGCTGATTGCTCTAACAGATTCCAGAACTTTAAAGAGGAGATGATTGGGTTTTTGACCGTTCAGTTTTTGGTGGGAGGCTTCTAGGGCCCTGGCTTCCTTATGCCAAGGTGAACGGTCCATAACGGATTATTCCATTGAGTTTCGCACTCTTTGCCTCTAGTGAGTGGAACGAGCCGGCGCTGCTCGCTCGTTTTCTGGAGGGACTCCACGCAGTGGTTAAGGATGAGATTCTCTCCCGGGAGGTTCCATCAGATGTGGATTCTTTGATTGCTCTCGCCATCCGCATAGAACGACGGGTAGATCTTCGTCACCGGGCTCGTGGAAGAGAGCTCGCATCAACGGTGTTTCCCTGCTCCGCATCGCAACCATCTCCCTCCTCTGGCTTTGAGACTGAGCCCATGCAGCTGGGAGGGATTCGCATCTCGAATAAGGAGAGGGAACGGAGGATCACCAACCGCCTGTGCCTCTATTGCGGAGTTGCTGGACATTTTGTTAATTCATGTCCAGTAAGAGGCCAGAGTCCATCAGTAAGCGGAGGCTACTGGTGAGCGCTACTACTCAGGTCCCTTCATCTAGATCTTGTACTACTATGTCGGTCCATCTACGCTGACCGGTTCGGGTGCTACATGCAGTGCTTTGATTGACTCTGGGGCTGAGGGTTGTTTCATGGACGAAGCATGGGTTCGGAAACATAACATTCCTTTCAGACCGTTAGACAGGCCTACGCCCATGTTTGCCTTAGATGGTAGTCATCTTCCCAGTATCAAATTTGAGACACTACCTTTAACTCTCACAGTATCTGGTAACCACAGTGAGACTATTTCTTTTTTGATTTTCCATTCACCGTTTACACCTGTTGTTTTGGGTCATCCCTGGCTAGTATGTCATAATCCTTCTATTAATTGGTCTAGTAATTCTATCCTATCCTGGAACGTTTCTTGTCATGTGAAGTGTTTAATGTCTGCCATCCCTCCCGTTTCTTCTGTTCCTACTTCTCAGGAGGAACCATGATTTGACAGGAGTGCCGGAGGAATATCATGATCTGCGCACGGTCTTCAGTCGGTCCCGAGCCAACTCCCTTCCTCCTCACCGGTCGTATGATTGTAGTATTGATCTCCTTCCGGGGACCACTCCTCCTCGAGGTAGACTATACTCTCTGTCGGCTCCCGAACGTAAGGCTCTCGAGGATTATTTGTCTGTGTCTCTTGACGCCGGTACCATAGTGCCTTCTTCTTCTCCGGCCGGGGCGGGTTCTTTTTTGTTAAAAAGAAGGACGGAAACTCTGCGCCCCTGCGTGGATTATCGAGGGCTGAATGACATAACGGTTAAGAATCGTTATCCGCTTCCCCTTATGTCATCAGCCTTCGAGATTCTGCAGGGAGCCAGGTGCTTTACTAAGTTGGACCTTCGTAACGCTTACCATCTCGTGCGCATCAGAGAGGGGGACGAGTGGAAAACGGCGTTTAACACTCCGTTAGGGCATTTTGAGTACCGGGTTCTGCCGTTCGGTCTCGCCAATGCGCCAGCTGTTTTTCAGGCATTAGTTAATGATGTTCTGAGAGACATGCTGAACATTTTTGTTTTTGTCTATCTTGACGATATCCTGATTTTTTCTCCGTCACTCGAGATTCATGTTCAGCACGTTCGACGTGTTCTACAGCGCCTTTTAGAGAATTGTCTCTACGTAAAGGCTGAGAAGTGCTCTTTTCATGTCTCCTCCGTTACTTTTCTCGGTTCCGTTATTTCCGCTGAAGGCATTCAGATGGATTCCGCTAAGGTCCAAGCTGTCAGTGATTGGCCCGTTCCAAGGTCACGTGTCGAGTTGCAGCGCTTTTTAGGTTTCGCTAATTTCTATCGGCGTTTCATTATTAATTTCGGGTCAAGTTGCTGCCCCTCTCACAGCTCTTACTTCTGTTAAGACGTGTTTTAAGTGGTCCGGTTCCGCCCAGGGAGCTTTTGATCTTCTAAAGAACGTTTTACGTCCGCTCCTATCCTCGTTACTCCTGACGTCACTAGACAATTCATTGTCGAGGTTGACGCTTCAGAGGTAGGCGTGGGAGCCATCCTATCCCAGCGCTTCCAGCCTGACGATAAGGTTCATCCTTGCGCTTTATTTTTCTCATCGCCTGTCGCCATCTGAGCGCAACTATGATGTGGGTAATCATGAACTGCTCGCCATCCGCTTAGCCCTAGGCGAATGGCGACAGTGGTTGAGGGGGCGACTGTTCCTTTGTCGTTTGGACAGACCATAAGAACCTGAGTACATCCGTTCTGCCAAACGACTTAATGCCCGTCGTTCGTTGGCGTTGCGAGCCGCTGCTTTGTGTTTGGATTTCTTACCGTCCGGTAGCAAGAACACCAAGCCTGATGCCTTATCCTGTCTGTTTAGTTCTTCTGTGGCTTCTACTGATCCCGAGGATTCTTCCTATGGCGTGTTGTCGGGTTAACAGTCTGGGGAATTGGAAAGACAGGTTAAGCAGCACTCACGCACACTGCGTCGCCGCGCTTGTCCTAGTAACCTCCTTTTCGTTCCTGTTTCCACTGCCTGGCTGTTCTTCAGTGGGCTCACTCTGCCAAGTTAGCTGGTCATCCCGGTGTTCGAGGCACTCTGCGTCTATTCGCCAGCGCTTTTGGTGGCCGACCAGGAGCGTGACACGTGCCGCTTTCGTGGCTGTTTGTCTGACTGCGCGCAGACTAAGTCGGGTAACTCCTCCTGCCGTGTCGTCTCAGACCGCCTCCCCATTCCTTCTCGACCATGGTCTCACATTGCCTTAGACTTCATTACCGGGTCTGCCTTTGTCTGCGGGGAAGACTGTGATTCTGACGGTTGTCGACATAGGTTCTCTAAGGCGGCACATTTCATTCCCTCGCTAAACTTCCTTCCGCTAAGGAGACGGGGTAACAAATCATTATTGAGAATGTATTCAGAATTCATGCCTCCCGTTAGACGCCGCTTTCAGACAGAGGCCCGCGAATTCACGTCACAGTTTTGGAGGGAGTTCTGTCGCTTGATTGGTGCGTCCGTCGTCTCTTCCGGTTTCATCCCCAGTCTAACGGTCAACAGAGAGGGCCAATCAGACGATTGGTCGTATACTACGCAGCCTTTCTTCAGAAACCCTGCGTCTTGGGCAGAACAGCTCCCCTGGGCAGAATACGCTCACCGTCCTCGCCTGCTACCGGGAAGAGTCTTCCGCTTCAGAGTAGTCTGGTTACCAGCCTCCTCTGTTCTCATCCCAGCTTGCCGAGTCCAGCGTGCCTCTCCGCCTCAAGCGTTTGTCCAACGTTGTGAGCGACTGAGGAGGGTGAGTCTGCACTTTGCCGTTACAGGGCACAGACGGTGAGGAGCCAATAAACGAGGGATTAAGAGTCCAAGGTATTGTTGCGGCCAGAGAGTGTGGCTTCACTGCAACCTTCCTCTTACGACAGCTCGTGTTGACTCCGCGGTTCATTGGTCCGTTCCGTGTCTCCCAGGTCGCCAATCCTGCGCTGTGCGACTGCTTCTTCCGCGACATCTTCGCGTCCATCCTGTCTTCCATGCTCCCTGTGTTAAGCCCTTCTTCGCACTCGTTCGCCTTCCCTTCCCCCCTCCCGGCCCTTGTCGAGAGCGCACCTATTTACAAGGTACATAAGATTGCGGGACATGCTCGGGACGGGGGTCACCACATCATGGGATTGAGGGTTACGTCCTGAGGAGAGGAGTTGGGTTCCGTCTCGGGACGTGCTGGACCGTTCTCGCTCATCGATGATTTCCTCCGTTGCCGCCAGGATTCCTCCTCGAGTGCGCCAGGAGGCGCTCGGTGAGTGGGGGTACTGTCATGTTTGTCATTTATTGTCATGTCTTGTCCCTGTGCTCCCCATGCTATTCGTTTCCTCTGCTGGTCTTGTTTGGTTCTATCCCTCTCTCTCCCCCTCCCTCTCTCACTCTCTCGCTCTCTCTTCTCTCTGTCGTTCCGTTCCTGCTCCCAGCTGTTCCTATTCCCCTAATCATCATTTAGTCTTCCCACACCTGTTCCCGATCCTTTCCCCTGATTAGAGTCCCTATTTATTCCTTTGTGATCCGTTCCTGTTCCGTCGGTTCCTTGTATTGTATTCACCATGCTGTGATTGCGTTTCGCCCTGTCCTGTCGTGTTTTTGCCGTGATTGTGTATCACCCTGTCCTGTCGTGT
Organism: Oncorhynchus gorbuscha; assembly: GCF_021184085.1. Lineage (NCBI taxonomy): Eukaryota > Metazoa > Chordata > Actinopteri > Salmoniformes > Salmonidae > Oncorhynchus > Oncorhynchus gorbuscha. The sequence continues at coordinate 7,904 of NW_025755153.1, forward strand.
TTTGTGCCTTCATCAGATGCTGCGTGTGAGCAGGTGTCTCAGTCGACTACGGCCTGCGCTACCCGAGCGACCTGCAGTCTGTGGCCGCTTCTCCAGTTGTTTTCCCTCTACAAATCTAGAGGATTTCTGTTATTCCGTTTTGGACTTTAATAAACTCTGTTTCTGTTAAGTCGCGTTTGGGTCCTCTTTCACCTGCATGACA
>NW_025755154.1:0-5000 GCF_021184085.1 Oncorhynchus gorbuscha
TCCTCCATTCTGTCTCTCTCTCCTCCTATCTCTCTCTCCTCCATTCTGTCTCTCTCTCCTCAATTCAGTCTCTCCTATCCTCCATTCAGTCTCTCTCTCTCAATTCAGTCTCTCTCCTCCATTCTGTCTCTCTCTCCTCCATTCTGTCTCTCCTCCATTCTGTCTCTCTCTCCTCCATTCTGTCTCTCTCCTCCATTCTGTCTCTTCTCTCCTCCATTCTGGGTCTCTCTCCTCCATTCTGTCTCTTCTCTCCTCCATTCTTCTCTCCTCCATTCTGTCTCTCCTCCTATCTCTCCTCCATTCAGTCTCTTCAGTCTCTTCCTATCTCCATTCATCATCTGTCTGTCTCTCTCTCCTCCATTCTGTCTCTCTCTCCTCCATTCTGTCTCTCTCCTCCATTCAGTCTCTTTCCTCCATTCCTCTTTCTCCTCCATTCTGTCTCTCATCTCTCTCTCTCCATTTCTGTCTCTCTCTCCTCCATTCTGTCTCCTCCATTCTGTCCTCCCTCATTAATTCAGTCTCCTCTCTCCTCATTCCTCCATTCTGTCTCTCCTCCATTCTGTCCATTCTGTTCTCTCCATTCTGGCTTTCTCCTTCCATTCTGGTCTCTTTCCTCCATTCTGTCTTTTCTCTCCTCCATTCTCTCTTCTCCTCCATTCTGTCTCTCCATTCAGTCTTTTCCTCCATTCAGTCTCTTCTCTCCTCTCCATTTGGTCTCCTCCTCCATTCAGTCTCTCTCTCCATTCTGTCTCTCTCTCCTCCATTCTGTCTCTCCCTCCTATCTCTCTCTCTCCTATTCTGTCTCTCTCTCTCCATTCAATTCAGTCTCTCTCTCCTCTAATATTAGTCACTGTTAAAACTGTTAAAAACACTAAACAGACGCAGAGGAGGTTATGATTTTACAAGATGAGTAACATTCAGGACTACAGCTCAGTCTCTGCTGCATTAAACAGCGTTTTGTGTCAAGAAAGCATGTCGTAAAAAGAAGATGGACTGTTGACACAATATTGGCCAGACTTTCCTGAAGATCATTCATTGAAGTCAATGGTAGATTTGCACAAACACGGTTTGGCCTGAATGTCACAACATATCACTATGTCTAAGCACTGAGCTGTATTATTTCTGACTTGGAATTCAGACACCTTCTGCCTTTCACTTCCCCATAATCCTGCCAGGATTACACCTCTGATCGGTGTGTTATCAGAGACTCAACCAGCCAACACTTCTCTGACAGCAGCACAACAGAGACACAATAAGCCCTAAAACCTGCGTTGTCGCCTGTTCTCTAGACATCCAGGAGTTAATGAAGACTCTGGGAAGGATCACTGTGAGAGTTCAGGAGGAGGAAGGTATGGATTAATGGAGGATGGGAGAGGACTGAATGGAGGAGAGAGAGAGATAGGAGGAGAGAGAGACAGAATGGAGGAGAGAGATAGAATGGAGGATGGGAGAGACAGAATGGAGAGACAGAATGGAGGATGGGAGAGACAGAATGGAGGATGGGAGAGACAGAATGGGAGGATGGGAGAGACAGAATGGGAGAGAGAGAGACAGAATGAGGATGGGAGAGACAGAATGGAGGAGAGAGAGAGATAGGAGGAGAGAGAGACAGAATGGAGGATGGGAGAGAAAGGAGGAGAGAGGGACAGAATGGAGGAGAGAGACAGAATGGAGGAGAGAGAGACAGAATGGAGGAGAGAGAGACTGAATGGAGGATGGGAGAGACTGAATGGAGGAGAAAGAGACTGAATGGAGGAGAGAGAGATAGGAGGGGAGAGAGACTGAATGGAGGAGAGAGAGACATAATGGAGACTGAATGGAGAGAAAGAGAGATTGAATGGAGGAGAGAGAGGGAATAGGGGACAGAATGGGAGGAGAGAGAGACAGAATGAATGGAGGAAGTAGAGATAGAGACAGAATGGAGGATGGGAGAGACTGAATGGAGGAGAAAGAGATGAATGGAGGAGAGAGAGACTGAATGGAGGAGAAAGAGACTGAATGGAGGAGAGAGAGACTGAATGGAGGAGAAAGAGACTGAATGGAGGAGAGAGAGACAGAATGGAGGAGAGAGAGACTGAATGAAGGATGGGAGAGACAGAATGGAGGATGGGAGGGAAAGGAGGAGAGAGAGACAGAATGGAGGATGGGAGGGAAAGGAGGAGAGAGAGACATAATGGAGGAGAGAGAGACTGAATGGAGGAGAGAGAGACTGAATAGAGGAGAGAGAGACAGAATGGAGGATGGGAGGGAAAGGAGGAGAGAGAGAGAAATGAGGAGAGAGAGAATGGAGGAGAGAGAGAAAGGAGGAGAGAGAGACATAATGGAGGAGAGAGAGACTGAATGGAGGAGAGAGAGACATAATGGAGGAGAGAGAGACAGAATGGAGGAGAGAAGAGACAGAATGGAGGAGAGAGAGACAGAATGGAGGAGAGAAGAGACATAATGGAGGAGAGAAGAGACATAATGGAGGAGAGAGAGACAGAATGGAGGAGAGAGAGACTGAATGGAGGAGTGAGAGACTGAATGGAGGAGAGAGAGACAGAATGGAGGAGAGAAGAGACAACCGAGAAAACAAAAGCCCTAGAGCTGCTTGTGAAGTGTGTGGGAGTGTGTGACTGTGTGGGAGTGTGTGTGGGAGTGTGTGAAAGTGTTTGGGAGTGTGTGGGAGTGTGTGTGACTGTGTGGGAGTGTGTGGGAGTGTGTGAAAGTGTTTGGGAGTGTGTGGGAGTGTGTGTGACTGTGTGGGAGTGTGTGGGAGTGTGTGAAAGTGTTTGGGAGTGTGTGGGAGTGTGTGTGACTGTGTGGGAGTGTGTGTGAAAGTGTTTGGGAGTGTGTGGGAGTGTGTGTAGGAGTGTGTGTGAAAGTGTGTGAAAGTGTTTGGGAGTGTGTGGGAGTGTGTGTGGGAGTGTGTGAAAGTGTGTGACAGTGTTTGGGAGTGTGTGGGAGTGTGTGTGGGAGTGTGGGAGTGGGCGATTGTGTGGGAGTGTGTGTGGGAGTGGGCAGGAGTGGGAGTGTGTGTGAACGTTTGTGGGAGTGTGTCTGGAATTGTGTGGGAGTGTGTGTGAATGAAAGTGTGGTACTGTTTGTGAAAGTATGGGAGTGTTTGTGAAAGTGTGGGGCAGCGTGTGAAAATGTGTGTGGGAATGTGTAAAAGTGTATGTATGGGAGTGTGTGTGTGTGTGTGTGTGTGTGTGTGTGAACGTGTGGGAGTGTTGGGGAGTGTGGGAGTGTGTGTGTAAGTGTGTGGGAGTGTTTGTGAAAGTGTGTGGGAGGGTGTGTGGAAGTGCTTGTGAAAGTGATTGAAAATGTGTGGGAGTGTGTGTGTGTGTGTGAAAGTATGTAGGAGGGAGGGAGAGTGTGTGTGTAAGAGTGTTTGTGGGAGTGTGTGTGGGAGTGTTTGTGATAGTTTGTGGGAGTGTGTGAAAATGTGTGGAAGTTTATGTAGGAGTGTGTCTGGGAGTGAAACTGTGCGAGAGTATGGATGTCAATCTTGTTCTGTATGTGTGTGTGTGTGTGTGTGTGTGTGTGTGTGTGTGTGTGTGTGTGTGTGTGTGTGTGTGTGTGTGTGTGTGTGTGTGTGTGTGTGTGTGTGTGTGTGTGTGTGTGTGTGTGTGCGTGCGTGCGTGCGTGTGTGTGTCTATGTTGGGACTCCCAGCAGTCTGTCAGCGTGTGTGTGTGTCTATGTTGGGACTCCCAGCAGTCTGTCTGCGTGTGTGTGTGTGTCTATGTTGGGACTCCCAGCAGTCTGTCTGCGTGTGTGTGTGTCTATGTTGGGACTCCCAGCAGTCTGTCTGTGGTGTGTGTGCCCGTGTGATAGTACTGTATCTGCAGCCTGGTGAGGCCACCAGTCATCTCTATGTCGGAGCTCAATTACAGCCAGTCTGTCATTACACTGGGACAAAGCTAGAGCTGGGCTGGAGGTAGCTAACAGGCTCACACACACACACTGATGTTTATAAATGCACCATACCCTTACTGACTTCAACGTGCGCGCACACACACACACACACACACACTGTTGCTCCCCCCCTGTCCACCGTACCGGAACAGGAAGCCTGTGGTCTGGACAACCACGCTAACTACTGTCCTCTACTGTCTAAATATAGGATCATAAAATGGCTGGAAGATGTATTGTTGGCAGAGAAAAACAGATGTCTCCTAATGACCAGAGAGAAAGACAAACACACACACACACACAATAAATATACACACACACACCATACAAAATAAATACACGCACACACACCATACAAAATAAATACACACACACACACAAAAATATACACACACACACACCATACGAAATAAATACACACACACACACCATACAAAATAAATACACACACACATATACACACACACAAAATAAATATACACACACACACAATAAATATACACACACACACACCATACAAAATAAATACACACACACACACACCATACAAAATAAATACACACACACATATACACACACACAAAATAAATATACACACATGCACCATACAAAATAAATACACACACACACATATACCATACAAAATAAACACACACACACACACACACACACACACACACACACACACACACACACACACACACACACACACACACACACACACACACACACACACACACAAAATAAATATACACACACACACACCATACAAAATAAATACACACACACATACACCATACAAAATAAACACACACACACACACACACACACACACACACAAATACACACACACACAACAACATACACACACACACACACACACACATAAACACACACACACACACACACACAAAATAAATATACACACACACACCATACAAAATAAATACACACACACACATACACCATACAAAATAAACAATACACACACACACACACACACACACACACACACACACACACAATAAATACACACACACACACACACACAACATACACACACACAAAATAAATATACACACACACATACACCATACAAAATAAA
>NW_025755155.1:0-8105 GCF_021184085.1 Oncorhynchus gorbuscha
TTTTTTAATGTCACTTCACCAATTTGACTACTTTGTGTATATCCATTTCATGAAATCCAAATAAAAATACATTTAAATTACAGGTTTTAATGCAAAGAAATAGGAAAATGCCAAGGGGGATGAATACTTTTGCAAGGCACTGTTGGTTGGTTTGGGGGAAAAACAATAGCTATATGCTTTAGTTCAAATGTATCTTCATAACACATTCACAAAAAGCTAGTTACCGGGCATAGATGGTTCTGACAAAGGTGTCAGGGGATTTGATCTCACATAATGTCTAAAATAGGAGCAACATCCAACTTGGCAGACACTCTGGGGGAGATTCTAGAAAAGACAGGTTGATAAATAAGCAGGGATATAAGGCAATCTGTAACGATCAGCCAAAGATGCTCTACAAATACGTTTCAGAAACCATGGCATGAATAAAAAAAAATACAGCATACTCATAACAGCTATATGTTTTTTACACTAGGCTTATGAAACCAACCATCCTACGAAATAACAAATGGAAATCATCTGCAGGCAGATCGCTTTCCTAAGAAGTGACAAAATGACCTGAAGGTACGTACAGTTGAAGTCGGAAGTTTACATACACCTTAGCCAAATACATTTCAACTCAGTTTTTCAAAATTCCTGACATTAAATCCTTGTAAAAATTCCCTGTCTTAGGGCAGTTAGGATCACCACTATTTTAAGAATGTGAAAATGTCCGAATAATAGTAGAGAGAATGATTAACTTCCTTGTTTATTTCCTTCATCACATTCCCAGTGGGTCAGACGTTTACACACTCAATTAGTAGTTGGTACCATTGCCTTTAAATTGTTTAACTCGTGTCAAACGTTTTGGGTAGCCTTCCATAAGCTTCCCACAATAAGTTGGATGAATTTTGGCCCATTCCTCCTGACAAAGCTGGTGTAACTGAGTCATGTTTGTAGGCCTCTTGCTCGCACATGCTTTTTCAGTTCTGCTCACAAATGTTCTTTAAGATTGAGGTCAGGCTTTGTGATGGCCACTCCAATACCTTGACTTTGTTTTCCTTAAGCCATTTTGCCACAACTTTTGAAGTATGCTTGGGGTCATTGTCCATTTGGAAGACCCATGTGACCAAGCTTTAACTTCCTGACTGATGTCTTGAGATGTTGCTTCAATATATATATACATAAATTTCCCACCTCATGATGCCATCTATTTTGTGAAGTGCATCAGCCCTCCTGCAGCAAAGCACCCCACAACATGATGCTGCCACCCCTGTGCTTCAAGGTTAGGATGGTGTTCTTTGGCTTGCAAGCCCCCCCTTTATCCTCCAAACATAACGATGGTCATTATGGCCAAACAGTTCTATTTTTGTTGTTTCATCAGACCAGAGGACATTTCTCCAAAAAGTATGATCTTTGTCCACGTGTGCAGTTGCAAACTGTGGTCTGGCTTTTTCATTGAGGTTTTGATTTTCCCATGATGTCAAGCAAAGAGGAACTGAGTTTGAAAGTAGGCCTTGAGATACATCCACAGGTACACCTCAAATTGACTTAAATGATGTCAACTAGCCTATCAGAAGCTTCTACGCTAAATTCCAAGCATCTGCCTCTAACCCTAGGAAGCTCTTTGCCACCTTCTCCTCCCTCCTGAATCCTCCGCCCCCCTCCTCCCTCTCTGCAGATGACTTCGTCAACCATTTTGAAAAGAAGGTCGACGACATCCGATCCTCGTTTGCTAGTCAAACGACACCGCTGGTTCTGCTCACACTGCCCTACCCTGTGCTCTGACCTCTTTCTCTCTCTCCAGATGAAATCTGTCTTGTGACGGCCGGCCGCCCAACAACCTGCCCGCTTGACCCTATCCCCTCCCTCTTCTCCAGACCATTTCCGGAGACCTTCTCCCTACCTCACCTCGCCTCATCAACTCATCCCCTGACCGTTTACGTCCCTTCCGTCTTCAAGAGAGCGAGAGTTGCACCCCTTCTGAAAAAAACCACTCGATCCCTCCGATGTCAATAATTACAGACCAGTATCCCTTCTTTTCTTTTCTCTCCAAAACTCTTGAACGTGCCGTCCTGGCCAGCTCTCCGCTATCTCTCTCTGAATGACCTTCTTGATCCAAAATCAGTCAGGTTTCAAGACTAGTCATTCAACTGAGACTTTCTCCTCTGTATCACGGAGGCGCTCCGCACTGCTAAAGCTAACTCTCTCTCCTCTGCTCTCATCCTTCTAGATCTATCGGCTGCCTTCGATACTGTGAACCATCAGATCCTCCTCTCCACCCTCTCCGAGTTGGGCATCTCCGGCGCGGCCCACGCTTGGATTGCGTCCTACCTGACAGGTCGCTCCTACCAGGTGGCGTGGCGAGAATCTGTCTCCTCACCACGCGCTCTCACCACTGGTGTCCCCCAGGGCTCTGTTCTTGGCCCTCTCCTATTCTCGCTATACATTACATTACATTTACATTTAAGTCATTTAGCAGACGCTCTTATCCAGAGCGACTTACAAATTGGTGCATTCACCTTATGACATCCAGTGGAACAACCACTTTACAATAGTGCATCTAAATATTTTAAGGGGGGGAGGGGGTGAGAAGGATTACTTTATCCTATCCTAGGTGTTCCTTAAAGAGGTGGGGTTTCAGGTGTCTCCGGAAGGTGGTGATTGACTCCGCTGTCCTGGCGTCGTGAGGGAGTTTGTTCCACCATTGGGGAGCCAGAGCAGCGAACAGTTTTGACTGAGCTGAGCGGGAACTGTACTTCCTCAGTGGTAGGGAGGCGAGCAGGCCAGAGGTGGATGAACGCAGTGCCCTTATTTGGGTGTAGGGCCTGATCAGAGCCTGGAGGTACTGCCTGAGGTGCCGTTCCCCTCACAGCTCCGTAGGCAAGCACCATGGTCTTGTAGCGGATGCGAGCTTCAACTGGAAGCCAGTGGAGAGAGCGGAGGAGCGGGGTGACGGAGAGAACTTGGGAAGGTTGAACACTAGACGGGCTGCGGCGTTCTGGATGAGTTGTAGGGGTTTAATGGCACAGGCAGGGAGCCCAGCCAACAGCGAGTTGCAGTAATCCAGACGGGAGATGACAAGTGCCTGGATTAGGACCTGCGCCGCTTCCTGTGTGAGGCAGGGTCGTACTCTGCGGATGTTGTAGAGCATGAACCTACAGGAACGGGCCACCGCCTTGATGTTAGTTGAGAACGACAGTTTGTTGTCCAGGATCACGCCAAGGTTCTTAGCGCTCTGGGAGGAGGACACAATGGAGTTGTCAACCGTCATGGCGAGATCATGGAACGGGCAGTCCTTCCCCGGGAGGAAGAGCAGCTCCGTCTTGCCGAGGTTCAGCTTGAGGTGGTGATCCCTGTAAGCTTTTAAAAATATATAAATCTCGACTGTTTATCTTTTCCCATAAATATTTGCCCATTGTAGAAGTGCTCAGAAAGTTACTTTTTGTACCTGAATGCCAAAACATTCATTATGCAAAATAGGTCAACCTTGAGCACTTTTTATCTAAGTGGACACATGTTTTAGATTTTTTTGTTACATTTCATTTTCAATAAATGTCAAATCTCATTTACGTATGTGTACACCCCTTCAAATGAGTTGATTTGGCTATTTTCAGCCACACCCGTTTCCGACAGGTGTATAAAAATAGAGCATACAGCCATGCAACCTCCATAAACAAACATTGGCAGTAGGACGGCCTTACCGAAGAGCTCAGTGACTCAACGTAGCACTGTCATAGGATGCCACCTTTCCAACAAGTCAGTTAGTCAAATTTCTGTCCTGCTAGAACTGCCCCAGTCAACTGTCATTGCTGTTATTGTAAAGTGGAAACGTCTAGGAGCAACAGCTCAGCTGCATAGTGGTAAGCCAAACAAGCTCACAGAATGGGACAGGGAGTTCTGAAGCACGTAAAAATCATCTCTTCTCAGTTGCAACCCTCCTACAGAGTTCCAAACTGCCTCTGGTAGCAATGTCAGCACAATAAATGTTCATTGGGAGCTTCATGAAATGGTTTTCCATGGCCGAGCAGCCTCACAATCCTAGGATCACCATGCGCAATGCCAAGCATCGGCTGGAGTGGTGTAAATCTCGCCGCCATTGGACTCTGGAGCAGTGGAAAAGCATTCTGGAGTGATGAGTCACACTTCACCATCTGGTAGTCCGACAGACAAATCTGTGTTTGGTGGATGCCAGAAGTACTCCAATTACCTGAATGCATAGCGCCAACTGTAAAGTTTGGTGGAGGAGGAATAATGGTCTGGGGCTGTTTTCATTGTTCGGGCTAGGCCCCTAGTTCCAGTTAGGGAAATCTTAACGCTACAGTATATAATAACATTCTAGACGATTCTGTGCTTTCAACTTTGTGGCAACACTTCGGGAAAGGCCTTCCTGTTTTCAGCATGACAATGCACCTGTGCACAAAGCGAGGTCCATACAGAAATGCTTTTTTGGGTTCGGTGGGAAAGAACTTCACTGGCCTGCACAGAGCCCTGACCTCAACTCCATCAAACACTTTTGGGTAAAATTGGAACGCCTATTCGCCCAACATCTGTCTGACCTCACTAATGCTATGGTGACTGAATGGAAGCATGTCCCCGTAGCAATGTTACAAAATCTAGTGGAAAGTTCTCACAGAAGAGTGGAGACAGCAAAGGGAGGGACCAACTCCATATTAATGACCATGATTTTGAAATGAGATATCCGAATAGCAGGTGACCACATACTTTTGGTCATGTAGTGCAAATATTCACACCCGAGGAATAGATCTTCAAGCCGATTTAAGTCAAAACTGTAACTAGGCCTCAAGAAAATTCAATGTCGTCTTAAGCAACCAGTGTATATTTGGCATTGTGTTTTAGGGTTATTTTCCTGCTGAAAGGTGGATTTGTCTCCCAGTGTCTGTTGGAAGCACACTGAACCATGTTTTCCTCTAGGATTTTACCTGTGCTTAGCTCTATTCCATTTCTTTAGCCTAAAAAACCTCTCCTAGTCCTTGCCGATGACAAGCATACCCATAACATGATGCAGCCACCACCATGTTTTAAAATATGAAGAGTGGTACTCAGCAGAGGTCAACCGATTATGATTTTTCAACGCCGATACCGGATTATTTGAGGACCAAAAAGCCGTTAACGATTAATCGCCGATTTTTTAAATATATATATTTGTAATAATGGCAATTACAAATAATACTGAATGAACACTTATTTTAACTTAATATAATATATCAATCAAATCAATTTAGCCTCAAATAAAATTAAACATGTTCAATTTGGTTTAAATAATGCAAAAACAAAGTGTTGGAGAAGAACGTAAAGTGCACATGTGCTATGTAAAAGCTAACGTTTAAGTTCCTTTCTCAGAACATGAGAACATATGAAAGCTGGTGGTTCCTTTAAAAGGAGTCTTCATCATTCCCAAGTAAGGAGTTTTAGGTTGTAGTTATTATAGGAATCTCTCTCTCCATACAATTTGTATTTCATATACCTTTGACTATTGATGTTCTTTTAGGCACTTTACTATTGCCAGTGTAACAGTATAGCTTCCGTCCCTCTCCTCACCCCTACCTGGGCTCGAACCAGGAACACATCAACAATGTGAGCTACCATCAAAGTGTGTTACCATCGCTCCACAAAGCGGCCCTTTGCAGAGGAAGGGGGAACAACCACCTGCTCCAGAGCCAGTGAGATGCTGAAACTACATGAGCGTGGCACCCCACAACCATTTCGACATCGTTAAGACCAGCCTAATCTCTCGGGAGTTGATAGGCTTGAAGTCATAAACAGCACAATGCTTGAAGCACAGCGACGAAGCTGCTGGCAAAATGCACGAAAGTGCTGTTTGAATGAATGCTCAGTCAGACTGCTCAGGTATCAAATCAGACTTCAACTTATATGCCATGTAACAAACACTAGGAGCCGAGGTCATTACCATGGCTCTAATCCGGAAACTATCATCTCGAAAACAAGACGTTCCGTATTTCACTGAAAGAATAAACAGATCCGTATTTTATCTAACGGGTGGCATCCATAAGTCTAGATATTCCTGTTACATTGCACAACCTTCAATGTTATGTCATAAGTACGTACAATTCTGGCAAACTAGGCAGCCCAAGCTGTTGCATATACCCTGACTCTGCGTGCAATGAACTCAAAAGAAGTGACAATTTCACCTGGTTAATATTGCCTGCTAACCTGGATTTACTAATTTAAATGAATAGATGGCAAAGTTCTCTGAGAAGGGTATAGCCAGTAAGACAATGCACACCAAATAAAGTTTGATAACCAATCTGTTGCCTAGACCCTACCGAGGCCACGTGAGTCAACCCTGGCGTTGTAAGCGCCATGCTCTACCAACTGAGCCAAACGGCACCCACACAGGATATGTGATAAGGGACATCTTTCCACCCAGGCAAAAGCAAAGTCTTATCTTAAATCGATCTTGTGCTATGAAGTCCGTGAAGAAATATGCCTTCACAAATACTTTGAAACTGCACCAGTACGAAAACTCTAAACTCTCTCCTAATGTTTGATTGCAGTATTGGGACAGGTCTACATTGTGATGAATACATATATCAATTATTGTAGGAGGAATAATAATTTTAATCTCAACGGGATCATCTGTTAGCGATCTAGCCTAGTGGTTAACTAAATGAATGATGAATACAAAATAGGCAGCCTATGAAGCTGGATCAGGGATGGATGGCAAACATGAACATGTAACAAATAAAGATTTAGTAGCCATTCACAAAACAAAATGATGTTATCATAAACATTTGTCTATTTATGCCTCTACAAAATTGGTCCTGACTCTCTGTGGTCACTAAAGATCCCATGGCATTTATTGTAAAAGTAATCTGGTGTCCTGACTAAATCCTTAATCTGGCCCTCATACCATCATGGCCATCTAATCATCCCCAATTTCCAGAGGGCTCATTCATACCCCCTCCTCTCCCCTGTAATTATTCCCCAGGTAGTTGCTGTAAATGAGAATATATTCTCAGTCAATTTAACTGGTTAAATAAGAGTAAAATAAATAACAATACATTACCTTAATATGATTGTTTTCAATTAAAATAGTTAAAAATAAACAAAAATTGCTTCTTAGCAAAGAGCAATTTCTCAAGTAAGAATTTTGATAGGACTGGGAGTGGTCTGAGTGTGGAGGGAAAACTGAAAACAGGGCAGAGAGGTTTGGAACTCTTTCTTTTTGGTCTATGAACAATTTTACCTGTGATGTCACCAGGCAGGCCAAAACTCCATCCCACCAAATAAGGCTGACATTTCAGGCAGGCTTTGCAAACAGCTAGTACACTAAAATGGCATTATCAATTTCACAGTATTATTCCAACCTCATAGCGTGTAAATATATATCTGCAACACAATAAAATCAAATTTTTGACTGCACTGGGCCAAAGGTGAGGGTCGATACAAGTTCACAGTTTGATTTTCAGGAAATGGTTGATGTTGCCACATGGTCTTATGAATAAAGACATCTTGAACAAATAAACCAATAATCTGATGACATATCATGCAGTTCTTTGCAATAATGTAATTATTTAGGGTGAATATTGAAAATGTGCTTTCTGGAAAACCTTACAGAATCATCCCATTGTCAGAATCATCCCATTGTCATGTCCCCAACATGATAATATTCTAAATAGCTTTGGAACTCTACTACAATATATAAAGGAAAAAATGAGGAAATATTAAACACAGGATGGATGATGTCTTCAAACACAAATTGTTCTGAGACCACATTTTTTCAGTCGATACTGGTCAATTTGGATACATACATTGATTGGCAAAGTGGGACACTTAATTATTTATTGTAAAGAAGGAGAAATGAGAGAATATATATCAGTAATTTCAATATTTTAATGATAAACATCCATTATTAATTCAAATTAAATATATTAAAACATTCTGTAGGTATTTTTGTGGAACATTAATAATTATAATTTATTGTTAATATTAATATCATCATACTTGATTATAATTATATGCCCTACAATACCAGTCACAAGTTTGGATACACCTACTCATTCAAGGGTTTTTCTTCATTTGTACTATTTTCTACATTGTAAAATAATAGTGAAGACATCAAAACTATGAAATAACACATATGG
>NW_025755156.1:0-8104 GCF_021184085.1 Oncorhynchus gorbuscha
GTATTACTATAGTATTACTCCATCCCAATGGGTTATATGTTCCTGTCCTGTCCAGTATTACTATAGTATTACTCCATCCTAATGGGTTATATATGTTCCTGTCCTGCCAGTATTACTATAGTATTACTCCATCCTAATGGGTTATATATGGTTCCTGTCCTGTCCAGTATTACTATAGTATTACTCCATCCTAATGGGTATATATGTTCCTGTCCTGGCCAGTATTACTATTATTACTCCATCCTAATGGGTTATATATGTTCCTGTCCAGTTCTATTCAGTATTTCTATAGTATTACTCCATCTAATGGGTTATATATGGTCCTGTCCTGTCCTGTCCAGTATTACTATAGTATTTCTATCCTAATGGGTTATATATGTTCCTGTATTACTATAGTATTACTCCATCCTAATGGGTTATATATGTTCCTGTCCTGTCCAGTATTACTATAGTATTACTCCATCTAATGGGTTATATATGTTCCTGTCCTGTCAGTATTACTATAGTATTACTCCATCCTAATGGGTTATATATGTTCCTGTCCTGTCCAGTATTACTATAGTATTACTCCATCCTAATGGGTTATATATGTTCCTGTCCCTGTCCAGTATTACTATAGTATTACTCCATCCTAATGGGTTATATATGTTCCTGTCCTGTCCAGTATTACTATAGTATTACTCCATCCTAATGGGTTATATATGTTCCTGTCCTGTCAGTATTACTATAGTATTACTCCATCCTAATGGGTTATATATGTTCCTGTCTGTCCAGTATTACTATAGTATTACTCCATCCTAATGGGTTATATATGTTCCTGTCCTGTCCAGTATTACTATAGTATTACTCCATCCTAATGGGTTATATATGTTCCTGTCCTGTCCATGTTCCTGCCAGAATTACTATAGTATTACTCCATCCTAATGGGTTATACATGTTCCTGTCCAGGCCAGTATTACTATAGTATTACTCCATCCTAATGGGTTATATATGTTCCTGTCCTGTCCAGTATTACTATAGTATTACTCCATCCTAAGGGATTCTATATGGTCTATAGTATTACTATAGTATTACTCCATCCTAAGGGATTCTATATGGTCCTATCCAGTATTACTATAGTATTACTTCATCCTAAGGGATTCTATATGGTCTATAGTATTACTATAGTATTACTCCATCCTACGGGATTCTATATGGTCTATAGTATTACTATAGTATTACTCCATCCTAAGGGATTCTATATGGTCCTATCCAGTATTACTATAGTATTACTTCATCCTAAGGGATTCTATATGGTCTATAGTATTACTATAGTATTACTCCATCCTAAGGGATTCTATATGGTTCTATCCAGTATTACTATAGTATTACTTCATCCTAAGGGATTCTATATGGTCCTGTCCAGTCCTATCCAGTTATATCTGATTCTATCTGGTTCTGGCCAGTATTCCCTCCCTCCTTCCCTCATCGGTAACCCAGGTGGTGGTTCTGTCCTGTTCTATCCGGTTCTGACCAGTTATATCTGGTACTAACCAGTATTCTCCTCCCTCTGCAGTAACCCAGGTGGTGGTTCTGACCAGATCTATCTGGTACGAACCAGTATTCTCCTCCCTCTGCAGTAACCCAGGTGGTGGTTCTGACCAGTTCTATCTGGTACGAACCAGTATTCTCCTCCCTCTGCAGTAACCCAGGTGGTGGTTCTGACCAGTTCTATCTGGTTCTAACCAGTATTCTCCTCCCTCTGCAGTAACCCAGGTGGTGGTTCTGACCAGTTCTATCTGGTTCTAACCAGTATTCTCCTCCCTCTGCAGTAACCCAGGTGGTGGTTCTGACCAGTTCTATCTGGTTCTAACCAGTATTCTCCTCTCCCTACAGTAACCCAGGTGGTGGTTCTGACCAGTTCTATCTGGTTCAACCAGTATTCTCCTCCCTCTGCAGTAACCCAGGTGGTGGTACAGCAGCGCTGCTAAGAGACGACCGGCCAGATAACGTGTCCCCACTGTCAGGTCCCGGTTCTGACAGAGACCACACACACCCCTGGACTGTTCACCTGGCTCATCTTTGGAGCCCTCTTCTGCTTCCTGTGAGTTGACACACACACGGGCCGACACACATACACATGCACATACAGGAATACACACATACACATGCACATACAGGAATACACACATACACATGCACATACAGGAATACACATGCACATACAGGAATACACACACACACATGCACATACAGGAATACACACATACACATGCACATACAGGAATACACACACACACACACATGCACATACAGGAATACACACACACACATACACACATGCACATACAGGAATACACACATACACATGCACATACAGGAATACACACATACACATGCACATACAGGAATACACACACACACATGCACATACAGGAATACACACATACACATGCACATACAGGAATACACACACACACATGCACATACAGGAATACACACATACACATGCACATACAGGAATACACACATACACATGCACATACAGGAATACACACATACACATGCACATACAGGAATACACACATACACATGCACATACAGGAATACACACACACACATGCACATACAGGAATACACACATACACATGCACATACAGGAATACACACATACACATGCACATACAGGAATACACACACACACACATGCACATACAGGAATACACACATACACATGCACATACAGGAATACACACATACACATGCACATACAGGAATACACACACACACATGCACATACAGGAATACACACATACACATGCACATACAGGAATACACACACACATGCACATACAGGAATACACACATACACATGCACATACAGGAATACACACATACACATGCACATACAGGAATACACACACACACATGCACATACAGGAATACACACATACACATGCACATACAGGAATACACACATACACATGCACATACAGGAATACATACATACACATGCACATACAGGAATACACACATACACATGTACATACAGGAATACATTACATTACATTTAAGTCATTTAGCAGACGCTCTTATCCAGAGCGACACACATGTACATACAGGAATACACAGCTTTTTTGTTGTTGAAGCTTTTATTCTCTCACACACTGAATATCCTCTCTCTCTCTTTGTCCCCCCCTCTCTCTCTCTCTTTGTCCCCCACCCCCTCTCTCTCTCTCTCTCTCTCTCTCTCTCTCTCTCTCTCTGTCCCCCCCTCTCTCTCTCTTTGTCCCCTCCCCTTTGTCCCCTCTTTCTCTCTCTCTTTGCCCCCCACCGCCCACCTCTCTCTCTTTGTCCCCCCCTCTCTCTAGGTGCATGATATTCTCTTGTCTTCCGTTCTGTGTTGAGTCCTGTCAGGACGTAGAACACCGCTGCCCCAACTGCAAGACAGTGATCCACATCCACAAACGCATGTGAACAGACCAAGATGAGACACCTGCCACAAAGTGATCCACATCCACAAACGCATGTGAACAGACCAAGATGAGACACCTGCCACAAAGTGATCCTTACCTATATGAATCTATTCCAGTAGTGTAGATCCTCTGAGGGAAACTGCAAACCCAGTTTAATGCACCAGGATTGGAAAGACAATGGGCTCCTACTGTCTGTCGCTGAAATCACTGCTGCAGTACCAGCTTTTCATCTACTGGGAAGGTGTGACAGGGTATTATTATAGTCGTCATTTACTATATCGTAAAAATTCATGAAATCAAAATGTGCTTCTTGGTCTTAATTTCAGGTTAAGGTTAGGTATTATGGTCAGCAGTGTGGTTATATTTGATGACTTTGTGGCTGTGCCAGCTAGTGACCCCTCTACAGAGCTGCCTCCAGGGCAAGATTCATGCCAATAAATGCCGACCTGCCCCTAATCAGGGGGAACAGGTTAAAGAGTAGACAGACAGACACATGTACGTGCCAAGACCACGTTTAATAGGTTTTATACTGATTGTAAATGAAGCTTTTCAATTAACACAGAACGTATTGTTCTTTGCAATGAATAAAAGTCAAGTTTATTGATTGGTTGTTTACTTTAAATGGTTTTAATAATCTCAATAATAATGGTCATTGTATTATTATTTTCAGAAACACATACTCACACATTCCACATGGTGGTGCTATTCCACATGAACCACACCACCTCCAAACCACCTGTAGTGGTGTTAATGATGTAGCTGGATTGGACTGGACTGATCTGGGCCTGTATTCACTAAGAGTCTCAGAGTAGAAGAGCTGGACTGATCTGGGCCTTTATTCACTAAGAGTCTCAGAGTAGAAGAGCTGGACTGGGCCTTTATTCACTAAGAGTCTCAGAGTAGAAGAGCTGGACTGGGCCTTTATTCACTAAGAGTCTCAGAGTAGAAGAGCTGGACTGGGTCTGTATTCACTAAGAGTCTCAGAGTAGAAGAGCTGGACTGGGCCTTTATTCACTAAGAGTCTCAGAGTAGAAGAGCTGGACTGGGCCTTTATTCACTAAGAGTCTCAGAGTAGAAGAGCTGGACTGGGCCTTTATTCACTAAGAGTCTCAGAGTAGAAGAGCTGGACTGATCTGGGCCTGTATTCACTAAGAGTCTCAGAGTAGAAGAGCTGGACTGATCTGGGCCTTTATTCACTAAGAGTCTCAGAGTAGAAGAGCTGGACTGATCTGGGCCTGTATTCACTAAGAGTCTCAGTGTAGAAGAGCTGGACTGGGCCTTTATTCACTAAGAGTCTCAGTGTAGAAGAGCTGGACTGGGCCTTTATTCACTAAGAGTCTCAGAGTAGAAGAGCTGGACTGGGCCTTTATTCACTAAGAGTCTCAGAGTAGAAGAGCTGGACTGGGCCTTTATTCACTAAGAGTCTCAGAGTAGAAGAGCTGGACTGATCTGGGCCTGTATTCACTAAGAGTCTCAGAGTAGAAGAGCTGGACTGGGCCTGTATTCACTAAGAGTCTCAGTGTAGAAGAGCTGGACTGGGCCTTTATTCACTAAGAGTCTCAGTGTAGAAGAGCTGGACTGGGCCTTTATTCACTAAGAGTCTCAGTGTAGAAGAGCTGGACTGGGCCTGTATTCACTAAGAGTCTCAGTGTAGAAGAGCTGATCTGGGCCTGTATTCACTAAGAGTCTCAGTGTAGAAGAGCTGGACTGATCTGGGCCTGTATTCACTAAGAGTCTCAGTGTAGAAGAGCTGGACTGATCTGGGCCTGTATTCACTAAGAGTCTCAGAGTAGAAGAGCTGGACTGATCTGGGCCTGTATTCACTAAGAGTCTCAGAGTAGAAGAGCTGGACTGATCTGGTATTCTGGGCCTGTTTGTGGTCCGTCACTGGCCCCATTCATTCAGGTCATCATGTTGTTACTAGGCTAGTTGAGACATTATAAGACACACTAATCTACACTGCTGACGTGTGTGTGTGTGTGTGTGTGTGTGTGTGTGTGTGTGTGTGTGTGTGTGTGTGTGTGTGTGTGTGTGTGTGTGTGTGTGTGTGTGTGTGTGTGTGTGTGTGTGTGTGTGTGTGTGTGTGTGTGTGTGCTACTGGAGATGATGACAGGAACCTTCTATGTTTAGCCTCTATTACTGGCATCTTTTAAGAACTCTATTGTCTCGTCATTAACACCACTGCTCCTAACTACACTCTCAGTACAGTACAGTACAGTACAGTACAGTACAGTACAGTACAGGGGCTGCACTAATAAACAGTCTCAGGGGCTGCACTAATAAACAGTCTCAGGGGCTGTACTAATAAACAGTCTCAGGGGCTGCACTAATAAACAGTCTCAGGGGCTGTACTAATAAACAGTCTCAGGGGCTGTACTAATAAACAGTCCCAGGGGCTGTACTAATAAACAGTCTCAGGGGCTGCACTAATAAACAGTCTCAGGGGCTGTACTAATAAACAGTCTCAGGGGCTGCACTAATAAACAGTCTCAGGGGCTGCACTAATAAACAGTCTCAGGGGCTGCACTAATAAACAGTCTCAGGGGCTGTACTAATAAACAGTCTCAGGGGCTGCACTAATAAACAGTCTCAGGGGCTGCACTAATAAACAGTCTCAGGGGCTGTACTAATAAACAGTCTCAGGGGCTGCACTAATAATAAACAGTCCCAGGGGCTGCACTAATAAACAGTCTCAGGGGCTGCACTAATAAACAGTCTCAGGGGCTGTACTAATAATAAACAGTCTCAGGGGCTGCACTAATAAACAGTCTCAGGGGCTGCACTAATAAACAGTCTCAGGGGCTGTACTAATAATAAACAGTCTCAGGGGCTGCACTAATAAACAGTCTCAGGGGCTGTACTAATAATAAACAGTCTCAGGGGCTGCACTAATAAACAGTCTCAGGGGCTGTACTAATAATAAACAGTCTCAGGGGCTGCACTAATAAACAGTCTCAGGGGCTGTACTAATAATAAACAGTCTCAGGGGCTGCACTAATAAACAGTCTCAGGGGCTGCACTAATAAACAGTCTCAGGGGCTGCACTAATAAACAGTCTCAGGGGCTGCACTAATAAACAGTCTCAGGGGCTGCACTAATAAACAGTCTCAGGGGCTGCACTAATAAACAGTCTCAGGGGCTGTACTAATAAACAGTCTCAGGGGCTGTACTAATAATAAACAGTCTCAGGGGCTGCACTAATAAACAGTCTCAGGGGCTGTACTAATAAACAGTCTCAGGGGCTGCACTAATAAACAGTCTCAGGGGCTGCACTAATAAACAGTCCCAGGGGCTGCACTAATAAACAGTCTCAGGGGCTGTACTAATAAACAGTCCCAGGGGCTGCACTAATAAACAGTCTCAGGGGCTGTACTAATAAACAGTCTCAGGGGCTGTACTAATAAACAGTCTCAGGGGCTGCACTAATAAACAGTCTCAGGGGCTGTACTAATAATAAACAGTCTCAGGGGCTGCACTAATAAACAGTCTCAGGGGCTGCACTAATAAACAGTCTCAGGGGCTGCACTAATAAACAGTCTCAGGGGCTGTACTAATAAACAGTCTCAGGGGCTGCACTAATAAACAGTCTCAGGGGCTGTACTAATAAACAGTCTCAGGGGCTGCACTAATAAACAGTCTCAGGGGCTGCACTAATAAACAGTCTCAGGGGCTGTACTAATAAACAGTCTCAGGGGCTGCACTAATAAACAGTCTCAGGGGCTGTACTAATAAACAGTCTCAGGGGCTGTACTAATAAACAGTCTCAGGGGCTGCACTAATAAACAGTCTCAGGGGCTGTACTAATAATAAACAGTCTCAGGGGCTGCACTAATAAACAGTCTCAGGGGCTGTACTAATAATAAACAGTCTCAGGGGCTGCACTAATAAACAGTCTCAGGGGCTGCACTAATAAACAGTCTCAGGGGCTGCACTAATAAACAGTCTCAGGGGCTAAACAGTCTCAGGGGCTACTAATAAACAGTCCCAGGGGCTGCACTAATAAACAGTCCCAGGGGCTGTACTAATAAACAGTCTCAGGGGCTGTACTAATAAACAGTCTCAGGGGCTGCACTAATAAACAGTCTCAGGGGCTGCACTAATAAACAGTCTCAGGGGGCTGCACTAATAAACAGTCTCAGGGCTGCACTAATAAACAGTCTCAGGGGCTGCACTAATAAACAGTCTCAGGGGCTGTAAACAGTCTCTAATAAACAGTCTCAGGGGCTGTACTAATAATAAACAGTCTCAGGGGCTGCACTAATAAACAGTCTCAGGGGCTGCACTAATAAACAGTCTCAGGGGCTGCACTAATAAACAGTCTCAGGGGCTGCACTAATAAACAGTCTCAGGGGCTGCACTAATAAACAGTCTCAGGGGCTGCACTAATAAACAGTCTCAGGGGCTGCACTAATAAACAGTCTCAGGGGCTGCACTAATAAACAGTCTCAGGGGCTGTACTAATAAACAGTCTCAGGGGGGTAGGGGCTGAGTGCTGATCTAGGCACTAATAAACACCAGGGTCACCAATAAACAGTCTCACTAAACAGTCTCAGGGTACAGTACAGGGGCTGTACTAATAAACAGTCTCAGGGTAGGAGTACTGTTCTAGGACCAGGTCCCCCATGTCCATGTAATCTTATTCTCACACA
>NW_025755157.1:0-8104 GCF_021184085.1 Oncorhynchus gorbuscha
TACACAGTCAATGTGGAGACTATATACAGGGGTGCCGGTACACAGTCAATGTGGAGACTATATACAGGGATGCTGTGCACAGTCAATGTGGAGACTATATACAGGGGAAGCCGGTACACCAGTCAATGTGGAGACTATATACAGGGGAGCCGGTTCAGAGTCAATGTGGAGACTATATACAGGGGGAGCCAGTACAGAGTCAATGTGGAGACTTTATACAGGGGGAGCCGGTACAGAGTTAATGTGGAGACTATATACAGGGGAGCCGGTACAGAGTCAATGTGGAGACTATATACAGGGGAGCCGGTACACAGTCAATGTGTGGGGCACCGGTTAGTTGAGGTGGTATGTACATGTAGGTAGAGTTAATTAAGGTGACTTCTACCTACATAGGCGGTGTCAGAGGAAAGCCCATAACATTGTTAAAGCCTCCTATAGTCACCAAAGTCATAGCCTTCTCTCCTACCGTACGGCAAACGGTACAGGAGCACCAAGTCTATGACCAAAAGGCTCCTTAACAGCTTCTACCCCGAGCCATAAGACTGCTGAACAACTAGTCTAATGGCCACCGGATTACTACATTGACCCCCATTTGTCTTGTACCTATACTCACTGCTGATTATCTATGCATAGTCCACTTCCCCCTACCTACATGTACAAGTCACCTCTAACCTGTAACCCCACACACTGACTCCGTGCCGGTACCCCCTGTATATAGTCTCCACACTGACTCCGTGCACGGTACCCCCTGCATATAGTCTCCACATTGACTCTGTACCGGCTCCCCCTGTATATAGTCTCCACACTGACTCCGCACCGGTACCCCTGTATATAGTCTCTACATTGACTGTGTACCGGTACCCCCTGTATATAGTCTCCACATTGACTCCGTGCCGGTATCCCCTGTATATAGTCTCCACATTGACTCGGTACCGGCTCCCCGTATATAGTCTCCACACTGACTCCGTACCGGTACCCCCTGTATATAGTCTCTACATTGACTGTGCGCAGGTACCCCTGTATATAGTCTCCACATTGACCCGTACCGGTACCCCCTGTATATAGTCTCCACATTGACTCGGTACCAGTGCCCCTGTATATATTGTCCACATTGACTCGGTACCGGTACCCCTGTATATAGTCTCCACATTGACTCGCACCGGTACCCCCTGTATATAGTCTCCACACTGACTCCGCGCCGGTACCCCCTGTATATAGTCTCCACACTGACTCCGTACCGGTACCCCTGTATATAGTCTCCACATTGACTCCGTGCCGGTACCCCCTGTATATAGTCTCCACACTGACTCCGTACCGGTACCCCTGTATATAGTCTCCACATTGACTCCGTACCGGTACCCCCTGTATATAGTCTCCACACTGACTCCGTACAGTACCCCCTGTATATAGTCTCCACACTGACTCGTGCCGGTACCCCCTGTATATAGTCTCCACACTGACTCCGTACCGGTACCCCCTGTATATAGTCTCCACACTGACTCCGTACCGGTACCCCTGTATATAGTCTCCACACTGACTCCGTACCGGTACCCCCTGTATATAGTCTCCACACTGACTCCGTACCGGTACCCCCTGTATATAGTCTCCACACTGACTCCGTACGGTACCCCCTGTATATAGTCTCCACACTGACTCGCACCGGTACCCCCTGTATATAGTCTCCACACTGACTCCGTACCGGTACCCCCTGTATATAGTCTCCACACTGACTCCGTACGGTACCCCTGTATATAGTCTCCACACTGACTCCGTACCGGTACCCCTGTATATAGTCTCCACACTGACTCCGTACCGTCCCCTGTATATAGTCTCCACACTGACTCCGTACGGTACCCCTGTATATAGTCTCCACACTGACTCCGTACCGGCCCCCTGTATATAGTCTCCACACTGACTCCGTACCGGTACCCCCTGTATATAGTCTCCACACTGACTCCGTACCGGTACCCCTGTATATAGTCTCCACACTGACTCCGTACCGGTACCCCCTGTATATAGTCTCCACACTGACTCGCAGTACCCCTGTATATAGTCTCCACACTGACTCCGTACGGTACCCCTGTATATAGTCTCCACACTGACTCACGGTACCCCCTGTATATAGTCTCCACACTGACTCCGGTACCCCCTGTATATAGTCTCCACACTGACTCCGTACCGGTACCCCCTGTATATAGTCTCCACACTGACTCCGGTACCCCCTGTATATAGTCTCCACACTGACTCCGTACCGGTACCCCTGTATATAGTCTCCACACTGACTCCGTACCGGTACCCCTGTATATAGTCTCCACACTGACTCGCCGGTACCCCCTGTATATAGTCTCCACACTGACTGCATCGGTACCCCCTGTATATAGTCTCCACACTGACTCCGTACCCCCTGTATATAGTCTCCACACTGACTCCGTACCGTACCCCTGTATATAGTCTCCACACTGACTCGTACCGGTACCCCCTGTATATAGTCTCCACACTGACTCCGTACGTACCCCTGTATATAGTCTCCACACTGACTCCGTCCCCCTGTATATAGTCTCCACACTGACTCCGTACCCCCTGTATATAGTCTCCACACTGACTCCGTACCCCCTGTATATAGTCTCCACACTGACTCCGTACGGTACCCCTGTATATAGTCTCCACACTGACTCCGTACCGGTACCCCTGTATATAGTCTCCACACTGACTCCGTACCCCCTGTATATAGTCTCCACACTGACTCCATACCCCTGTATATAGTCTCCACACTGACTCCGTACCCCCTGTATATAGTCTCCACACTGACTCCGTACCCCCTGTATATAGTCTCCACACTGACTCCGTACCCCCTGTATATAGTCTCCACACTGACTCCGTACCCCCTGTATATAGTCTCCACACTGACTCCGTACCCCCTGTATATAGTCTCCACACTGACTCCGTACCCCCTGTATATAGTCTCCACACTGACTCTCGGTACCCCCTGTATATAGTCTCCACACTGACTCCGTTGCCCCTGTATATAGTCTCCACACTGACTCCGTGCCCCTGTATATAGTCTCCACACTGACTCAGTCCCCTGTATATAAGTCTCTCCACACCCAATCCGTCCCCCTGTATATAGTCTCCACACTGACTCCGTCCCCCTGTATATAGTCTCACTGACTCCGTCCCCCCTGTATATAGTCTCCCACACTGACTCCGTCCCCCCTGTATATAGTCTCCACACTGACTCTGTCCCCCCTGTATATAGTCTCCACACTGACTCCGTCCCCCCTGTATATAGTCTCCACACTGACTCCGTACCCCCTGTATATAGTCTCCACACTTTGACTCCATACCCCCTGTATATAGTCTCCACACTGACTCCGTCCCCCCCTGTATATAGTCTCCCACACTGACTCCGTCCCCCCTGTATATAGTCTCCACACTGACTCCGTCCCCCCTGTATATAGTCTCCACACTGACTCCGTCCCCTGTATATAGTCTCCCACACTGACTCAAATCCCCCTGTATATAGTCTCACACTGACTCCGTTACCCCTGTATATAGTCTCCACACTGACTCCGTCCCCCCTGTATATAATAGTCTCCACACTGACTCCGTACCCCTGTATATAGTCTCACTGACTCCGTCCCCACTGTATATAGTCTCCACACTGACTCCGTACCCCCTATTATATAGTCTCCACTGACTCCGTCCCCCCTGTATATAGTCTCCACACTGACTCCGTCCCCTCTGTATATAGTCTCCACACTGACTCCGTCCCCCCTGTATATAGTCCACACTGACTCCGTCCCCCTGTATATAGCCTCCACATTGACTCCGTGCCGGTACTCCTGTATATAGTCTCCACACTGACTCCGTACCGGTTTCCCCCTGTATTAGTCTCCACACTGACTCCGGTACCCCCTGTATATTGTCTCCACACTGACTCCGTACCGGTACCCCCTGTATATAGTCTCCACACTGACTCCGTGCAGTACCCCCTGTATATAGTCTCCACACTGACTCCGGTACCCCCTGTATATAGTCTCCACACTGACTCCGTACCGGTACCCCCTGTATATAGTCTCCACACTGACTCCGTACCGGTACCCCCTGTATATAGTCTCCACACTGACTCCGTACCCCCTGTATATAGTCTCCACACTGACTCCGTACCGGTACCCCCTGTATATAGTCTCCACACTGACTCCGTACCGGTACCCCCTGTATATAGTCTCCACACTGACTCCGTACCGGTACCCCTGTATATAGTCTCCACACTGACTCCGTACCCCCTGTATATAGTCTCCACACTGACTCACGTACCCCTGTATATAGTCTCCACACTGACTCCGCACCGTACCCCCTGTATATAGTCTCCACACTGACTCCGTACCGGTACCCCCTGTATATAGTCTCCACACTGACTCCGTACCGGTACCCCCTGTATATAGTCTCCACACTGACTCCGTACCGGTACCCCCTGTATATAGTCTCCACACTGACTCCGTTACTGACTCCGTCCGGTACCCCCTGTATATAGTCTCCACACTGACTCCGTACCGGTCCCCCCTGTATATAGTCTCTCCCACACTGACTCCGTGCCGGTCCCCCCTGTATATAGTCTCCACACTGACTCCGTTACCCCCTGTATATAGTCTCCACACTGACTCCGTCCCCCTGTATATAGTCTCCACACTGACTCCGTACCCCCTGTATATAGTCTCCACACTGACTCCGTCCCCCCTGTATATAGTCTCCACACTGACTCCGTCCCCCCTGTATATAGTCTCCACACTGACTCCGTCCCCCCTGTATATAGTCTCCACACTGACTCCGTCCCCATATATAGTCTCACATTGACTCCAGTGCCCCTGTATATAGTCTCACACTGACTCCCCCCTAATAATATAGCACTGGTACCCCTGTATATAGTCTCCCACACTGACTCCATTACCCCCTGTATATAGTCTCCACACTGACTCCTACCGTCCCCCTGTATATAGTCTCCCACACTGACTCCGTACCCCCTGTATATAGTCTCACACTGTCCCCCCGTATATAGTCTCCACACTGACTCCGTACCCCCTGTATATAGTCTCACATTGACTCCGTGCCCGTATATAGTCTCACACTGACTCCCCCCTGTATATAGTCTCCACATTGACTCCGTCCCCCCTGTATATAGTCTCCACACTGACTCCGTACCGGTACCCCCTGTATATAATCTCCACTGACTCCGTGCCGGTACCCCCTGTATATAGTCTCCCACTGACTCCGTCCCCCTGTATATAGTCTCCACACTGACTCCGTGCCCCCTGTATATAGTCTCCACACTGACTCCGTCCCCCTGTATATAGTCTCCACACTGACTCCGTCCCCCTGTATATAGTCTCCACACTGACTCCGTACCCCCTGTATATAGTCTCCACACTGACTCCGTACCCCCTGTATATAGTCTCCACACTGACTCCGTACTCCCCTGTATATAGTCTCCACACTGACTCCGTACCCCCTGTATATAGTCTCCACACTGACTCCGTCTCCCCTGTATATAGTCTCCACACTGACTCCATACCCCCTGTATATAGTCTCCACACTGACTCCGTCCCCCCTGTATATAGTCTCCACACTGACTCCGTACCCCCTGTATATAGTCTCCACACTGACTCGCAGTACCCCTGTATATAGTCTCCACACTGACTCCGTACCCCCTGTATATAGTCTCCACACTGACTCGCGGTACCCCCTGTATATAGTCTCCACACTGACTCCGTACCCCCTGTATATAGTCTCCACACTGACTCCGTGCCGGTACCCCCTGTATATAGTCTCCACACTGACTCCAGTACCCCCTGTATATAGTCTCCACACTGACTCCGTGACCCCCTGTATATAGTCTCCACCTGACCGGTGCCCCTGTGCTCCATAGTCCTCCACACTGACTCGTGCCGGTCCCCTGTCAGTCTTTGTTCGGTGCCCCTGTATATAGTCTCCACACTGACTCCGTGCCGGTACCCCCTGTATATAGTCTCCACACTGACTCGTGCCGGTGCCCCGCAATGATAGTCTCCACACTGACTCCTCGGTACCCCCTGTATAGTCTCCACACTGACTCCGTGCAGGTACCCCCTGTATAGTCTCCACACTGACTCCGTACCGGTACCCCTGTATATAGTCTCCACACTGACTCCGTACCGGTACCCCCTGTATATAGTCTCCACACTGACTCCGTACCCCCTGTATATAGTCTCCACACTGACTCCGTACCGGTACCCCTGTATATAGTCTCCACACTGACTCCGGTCCCCCTGTATATAGTCTCCACACTGACTCCGTACCCCCTGTATATAGTCTCCACACTGACTCCGTACCCCCTGTATATAGTCTCCACACTGACTCCGTCCCCCTGTATATAGTCTCCACACTGACTCCGTCCCCCTGTATATAGTCTCCACACTGACTCCGTACCGGCCCCTGTATATAGTCTCCACACTGACTCCGTCCCCTGTATATAGTCTCCACACTGACTCCGTCCCCCCTGTATATAGTCTCCACACTGACTCCGTGCAGCCCCCTGTATATAGTCTCCACACTGACTCCAGTACCCCTGTATATAGTCTCCACACTGACTCCGTCCCCCTGTATATAGTCTCCACACTGACTCCGTACCCCCTGTATATAGTCTCCACACTGACTCCGTACCGGTACCCCTGTATATAGTCTCCACACTGACTCCGCAGTACCCCCTGTATATAGTCTCCACACTGACTCCGTACCCCCTGTATATAGTCTCCACACTGACTCCGTACTCCCCCTGTATATAGTCTCCACACTGACTCCGTCACCCCCTGTATATAGTCTCCACACTGACTCCGTACCCCCTGTATATAGTCTCCACACTGACTCCGTACCCCCTGTATATAGTCTCCACACTGACTCCGTACCCCCTGTATATAGTCTCCACACTGACTCCGTACCCCTGTATATAGTCTCCACACTGACTCCGTCCCCCTGTATATAGTCTCCACACTGACTCTCGTACCCCCTGTATATAGTCTCCACACTGACTCCGTCCCCCTGTATATAGTCTCCACACTGACTCCGTCCCCCCTGTATATAGTCTCCACACTGACTCCGTACCCCCTGTATATAGTCTCCACACTGACTCCGTGCCCCCTGTATATAGTCTCCACACTGACTCCGTCCCCCTGTATATAGTCTCCACACTGACTCCGTACCCCTGTATATAGTCTCCACACTGACTCCGTACCCCTGTATATAGTCTCCACACTGACTCCGTACCCCCTGTATATAGTCTCCACACTGACTCCGTACCCCTGTATATAGTCTCCACACTGACTCCGTACCCCTGTATATAGTCTCCACACTGACTCCGTACCCCCTGTATATAGTCTCCACACTGACTCCGTACCCCCTGTATATAGTCTCCACACTGACTCCGTCCCCCCTGTATATAGTCTCCACACTGACTCCGTACCCCTGTATATAGTCTCCACACTGACTCCGTCCCCCCTGTATATAGTCTCCACACTGACTCACGTCCCCCTGTATATAGTCTCCACACTGACTCCGTACCCCCTGTATATAGTCTCCACACTGACTCAGTATCCCCTGTATATAGTCTCCACACTGACTCCGTCACCCCTGTATTTAGCCTTTATTCTTGTGTCAATTTTGTATTATTTTTTTACTTTAGTTTATTTGGTAAATATTTTCTTAACTCTTCTTGAACTGCACTTGTTGGTTAAGGGTTTGTCAGTAAGCATTTCACGGTAAGGTCTACACTTGTTGTATTCGGCGCATGTGACAAAGGTTTGACTTGAAGCAATTGTAGGGCAGTGGAATTAAATTAGGATCAATAATTCAATAAATGACACCTGGATCATTCAAAATGGCGCCCAGTCATTCTCCGTGATCATAGACAACCATATTGGATCATATAGGTGAGATGTGTAACAGGGGTAGAGGAAGTATTACAGTGTATTTGTAAACAGAAATGTGAGGACAGACCTCAGCCATTGGAGTCATATTAACTGTGGGGTCATACAACTACAGGTAGAGCTCCTGTTAGATCAGAGGTCATGTTGTG
>NW_025755158.1:0-8103 GCF_021184085.1 Oncorhynchus gorbuscha
TCCCCTATGACTATAGTATCCAATCAGTTCCATCCCCTATGACTATAGTATCCAATCAGTTCCATCCCCTATGATTATAGTATCCAATCAGTTCCATCCCCTATGATTATAGTATCCAATCAGTTCCATCCCCTATGACTATAGTATCCAATCAGTTCCATCCCCTATGACTATAGTATCCAATCAGCTCCATCCCCTATGACTATAGTATCCAATCAGTTCCATCCCCTATGACTATAGTATCCAATCAGTTCCATCCCCTATGACTATAGTATCCAATCAGCTCCATCCCCTATGACTATAGTATCCAATCAGTTCCATCCCCTATGATTATAGTATCCAATCAGTTCCATCCCCTATGACTATAGTATGCAATCAGTTCCATCCCCTATGATTATAGTATCCAATCAGTTCCATCCCCTATGACTATAGTATCCAATCAGTTCCATCCCCTATGACTATAGTATCCAATCAGTTCCATCCCCTATGACTATAGTATCCAATCAGTTCCATCCCCTATGACTATAGTATCCAATCAGTTCCATCCCCTATGACTTTTGTATCCAGTCAGTTCCATCCCCTATGACTTTAGTATCCAATCAGTTCCATCTATGACTTTAGTATCCAATCAGTTCCATCTATGACTTTAGTATCCAATCAGTTCCATCCCCTATGACTTTAGTATCCAATCAGTTCCATCCCCTATGACACTAGTATCAATCAGTTCCATCTCCCCCTATGACTATAGTATCCAATCAGTTCCATCCCCTATGACTTTAGTATCCAATCAGTTCCATCCCCTATGACTATAGTATCCAATCAGTTCCATCCCCTATGACTATAGTATCCAATCAGTTCCATCCCCTATGACTATAGTATGCAATCAGTTCCATCCCCTATGACTATAGTATGCAATCAGTTCCATCCCCTATGACTATAGTATGCAATCAGTTCCATCCCCTATGACTTTAGTATCTAAAAGTAGAGTGTGTTTATGATATGTTGTTAACCATTCATTCCCTCTTTTGGCAGCTGGACACCAATGGGATATACAAGGCCATCGGAGAGTTCAAGACCGTCCTCCTGTGGATCAGTGACATGAGAGAGAGAAAGGAAAAATCAACGGATAAATGCCAGTAGTCTTCCACACATCAATCCACCCATCCACCCATCCATCCACCCATCCATCCACCCATCCATCCATCCACCCATCCATCCATCCACCCATCCATCCACCCATCCATCCATCCACCCACCCACCCAACCATCAATGCAATTGTCAAAGCTTTGAATCATTTCTACTCAATGTAGGATTTTAGCAGTATTTTAGTATTTAAATAGGAAAAGTGTATTTTCTTAATACATGTTTTCCTTTAGTTATATTTACTTAGGTTCATATTTATTGTTTTATAAAATATTATTGTATTATTATTTTTCATATAAATGAGGATGTTATTGTCTGTGACAGGTGAACATAGTTGTATTCAAAATTAATTTAAAAATAATTTTTAAAATCACTTTTGTCTTTACAAATCATATTTAATGTATTATTTAAGTGAATGTTTTTATACCAAATATCTGTCTGCCTTTTGATTATCAAAATAAAATACCATTTGTGTTTCTAAAATGAGGAGTTTTCTAAATCTCATGATTTTTAGGAGGAATCAGGAAGGAACATTGGAGCATTTCATTTCAAACATGTGACTTGCGACAAGTCGCTAATTGATCTGGTTTTGGAATGTCTTGTTCAGGAACCCCTTGTTGCATCAACATTTTGATTCACTTTTTGCAATGTAAACACTCTAACAGACGCAATCAAAGTTTATTTAAGCTGCTTATTTGTTAATTCTCCTGCCCCACAAAAAACACGTGAAAAGTACATTTTCAGCCCAGAGGCCTAATACTCTATGAGTAGATTTGGGTTGGAACGGGTTTTATGATTTGTGCAAAATTGTAACCTATTTTTGAGACAAACGCGTGGCTGTGTGAAACATTAAGCCAGTATCTCTCACATAACTAGGAGGAGATTCCTTTTCTATGATTTATCTCCCTCTCTGCCCTAGTAGACATGACCCTGTAACTCATCTCTCTGCCCTGGTAGACATGACCCTGCAACTCTCATCTCTCTGCCCTGGTAGACATGACCCTGTAACTCTCATCTCTCTGCCCTGGTAACTCTCATCTCTCTGCCCTAGACATGACCCTGTAACTCTCATCTCTCTGCCCTGGTAGACATGACCCTGTAACTCTCATCTCTGCCCTGGTAGACATGACCCTGTAACTCTCATCTCTCTGCCCTGGTAGACATGACCCTGTAACAACTCTCATCTCTCTCTTTGCCCTGGTAGACATGACCCTGTAACTCTCATCTCTCTGCCCTGGTAGACATGACCCTGTAACTCTCATCTCTCTGCCCTGGCCCTGGTAGACATGACCCTGTAACTCTCATCTCTCTGCCCTGGTAGACATGACCCTGTAACTCTCATCTCTTTGCCCTGGTAGACATGACCCTGTAACTCTCATCTCTCTGCCCTGGTAGACATGACCCTGCAACTCTCATCTCTTTGCCCTGGTAGACATGACCCTGTAACTCTCATCTCTCTGCCCTGGTAGACATGACCCTGCCAACTCTCATCTCTGCCCTGGTAGACATGACCCTGTAACTCTCATCTCTTTGCCCTGGTAGACATGACCCTGTAACTCTCATCTCTCTGCCCTGGTAGACATGACCCTGTAACTCTCATCTCTCTGCCCTGGTAGACATGACCCTGTAACTCTCATCTCTCTGCCCTGGTAGACATGACCCTGTAACTCTCATCTCTCTGCCCTGGTGGACATGACCCTGTAACTCTCATCTCTCTGCCCTGGTAGACATGACCCTGTAACTCTCACCTCTCTGCCCTGGTAGACATGACCCTGTAACTCTCATCTCTCTGCCCTGGTAGACATGACCCTGTAACTCTCATCTCTCTGCCCTGGTAGACATGACCCTGTAACTCTCATCTCTCTGCACTGGTAGACATGACCCTGTAACTCTCATCTCTCCAGTGATGCACTTCATTTATTTCCTCATAGAATCGTGTGAAGTGTGCAGCTCCCCTGATAAATTGAAATACATTTGCCAAAGTTAAAGAATTACCGCTGTCTGTTAGAAATAAATTAAATAATTCAGAATAGCCTACTACACCACGAGAATACCTATAATATAGCCACAGAGGATAAATATATATATATATTTAAATAGCTGTGGATTGTAGCCCAATAACAAGGAACTCTACAGTCGGGAACGTGCAGCAAATCTGTCTTTCTTCAAAAAACAAACAACCGTAGACAATTCGTAAAATAATACGCAGCTTCATGTGTTTATGTATTCAACAACAGTTCAACATTCACCTTCTGCTTCCATTTCTGTCAAACCGTCAACATTCAGTTTGATAATAAATCCAAGAACGCACCACACCGAACGCACCGGCCACCGAACGCACCACACCGAACGTGAACGCACCACACCGAACGCACCACACCGAACGCACCACTCTGAACGCACCACACCGAACGCACCACTCTGAACGCACCACTCTGAACGCACCACACCGAACGCACCACACCGAACGCACTGCAACTGTCTCTGCAACGCAAACCCAGCGTTTGAATGGAAATTAATGTAATTCTGGTGTAACCAAAATGCCAGACACTGTCGGTGTGATCTAAGCATCAGTGAAAAAACAGCATGCAGACAAAACAGGCCTTTCGCAATATTTCAAATACAATCGAGTATAAACACATGTTGGACAGCAAATGGCTTCTGCTGAAAAGAGAAGACTCTATGCTATAGACTACCAACACATGTTGGACAGCAAATGGCTTCTGCTGAAAAGAGAAGACTCTATGCTAT
The DNA here is from genome assembly GCF_021184085.1 of Oncorhynchus gorbuscha. NCBI lineage: Eukaryota > Metazoa > Chordata > Actinopteri > Salmoniformes > Salmonidae > Oncorhynchus > Oncorhynchus gorbuscha. The sequence continues at coordinate 3,896 of NW_025755158.1, forward strand.
AGACTACCAACACATGTTGGACAGCAAATGGCTTCTGCTGAAAAGAGAAGACTCTATGCTATAGACTACCAACACATGTTGGACAGCAAATGGCTTCTGCTGAAAAGAGAAGACTCTATGCTATAGACTACCAACACATGTTGGATAGAGAAGACTCTATGCTATAGACTACCAACACATGTTGGATAGAGAAGACTCTATGCTATAGACTACCAACACATGTTGGATAGAGAAGACTCTATGCTATAGACTACCAACACATGTTGGCTAGAGAAGACTCTATGCTATAGACTACCAACACATTTATAAACTTCCACTATTGTTTTAGTAAGTAAAACGAGAGAGATTGTCTATGGAAACGTTGTTCAATTACTCCATCTGAACTCCTATATTACTGTAGGTTATTCAATTACTCCATCTGAGCTCATATATTACTGCAGGTTATTCAATTACTCCATCTGAGCTCCTATATTACTGTAGGTTATTCAATTACTCCATCTGAGCTCCTATATTACTGTAGGTTATTCAATTACTGCATCTGAGCTCCTATATTACTGCAGGTTATTCAATTACTCCATCTGAACTCCTATATTACTGTAGGTTATTCAATTACTGCATCTGAGCTCATATATTACTGCAGGTTATTCAATTACTGCATCCGAGCTCCTAGAGTCTACGACTCTACTTCTCTTTATCAAGTGTTCTACTCTGCTAGACATCACCTCTAGACATCACCTCTCTTAAACAGGTGTTCTACTCTGCTAGACATCACCTCTAGACATCACCTCTAGACATCACCTCTAGACATCACCTCTCTTAAACAGGTGTTCTACTCTGCTAGACATCACCTCTCTTAAACAGGTGTTCTACTGGTATTCCACGATGTGAAACTAAAAGTTGATAGGCTCATTATTAATATACTGGTCTTCAACCATGTGAAACTAAAAGGTGTCACATTTGCTTGGATTTACTCCCCCTAGTGGTAATATTTTATAACACACATCTGATGTGAAACGTGGAGGGAGAGAAAGACAGAGAGGAAGAGAGAGAGAGAGGAGAGAGGGAGAAAGACAGAGAGAGGAGAGACACAGAGAGAGAGAGAGAGAGAGAGGGAGAGAAAGACAGAGAGGAAGAGAGAGAGAGAGAGAGAGAGAGAGAGAGAGAGAGAGAGAGAGAGAGAGAGAGAGAGAGAGAGAAAGAGAGAGAGAGAGAGAGAGAGAGAGGGAGAAAGACAGAGAGAGAGAAAGAGGGACACAGAGAGAGAAAGAGAGAGAGAAAGGGACAAATAGAGGGGAGGAGAAGAGAGGGAGACAGACAGAGAGAGGAGAGACAGAGAGACACAAGAAGAACAGTAGATTACTTTAATTGTGCTGCTGTATGAAGTATTGAACCCATTTCCACAACATACAGTAATAGATACACAAGTCACGTCATGGATCCATTCTATACATTATCCTACATAGTAATCTGCATCTCTCCTCTGGAGGAGACAGCACAGGCTTAGTTAATAGTTACTGTATCAAATGGCTTAGAAACGGAGTACTGCTGAGGACCTGAGCTCCTCCATCCCACTCACTACCGTCTGCCTGTGTGTCTCAGCTTGAGTTCCTGGAAGGGATCGGCCTCTGGACACGACCATGAATCTACTGGACAATATCATACCTACAGGACTGTACTGACAGGACAATATCATACCTACAGGACAATATCATACCTACAGGACAATATTATACCTACAGGACAATATCATACCACAGGACTGTCATACTGACAGGACAATATCATACCTACTGACAGGACAATATCATACCTGTACTGACAGGACAATATCATACCTACAGGACAATATCATACCTACAGGACAATATCATACCTACAGGACAATATCATACCTACAGGACTGTACTGACAGGACAATATCATACCTACAGGACAATATCATACCTACAGGACTGTACTGACAGGACAATATCATACCTACAGGACAATATCATACCTACAGGACAATATCATACCTACAGGACAATATCATACCTACAGGACAATATCATGCCTACAGGACTGTCCTGACAGGACAATATTATACCTACAGGACTGTACTGACAGGACAATATCATACCCACAGGACAATATCATACCTACAGGACTGTACTGACAGGACAATATCATACCTACAGGACAATACCACACCTACAGGACTGTCCTGACAGGACAATATCATACCTACAGGACAATATCATACCTACAGGACAATATCATACCTACAGGACTGTACTGACAGGACAATATCATACCTACAGGACAATACAGGACAATATCATACCTACAGGACAATATCATACCCACAGGACTGTACTGACAGGACAATATCATACCTACAGGACAATATCATACCTACAGGACTACTGACAGGACAATATCATACCTACAGGACAATGTCATACCTACAGGACAATATCATACCTACAGGACAATATCATACCCACAGGACAATATTTACATTTACATTTACATTTAAGTCATTTAGCAGACGCCTATCCAGAGCGACTTACAAATTGGTGCATTCACCTTTTATGACATCCAGTGGAACAGCCACTTTACAATAGTGCATCTAAATATTTTAAGGGGGGTGGGGGGTAGAAGGATTACTTTATCCTATCCCTAGGTATTCCTTAAAAGAGGTGGGGTTTCAGTGTCTCCGGAAGGTGGTGATTGACTCCGCTGTCCTGGCGTCGTGAGGGAGTTTGTTCCACCATTGGGAGCCAGAGCAGCTAATAGTTTTGACTGAGCTGGAGCGGGAACTGTACTTCTCAGTGGTAGGAGGCGAGCAGGCCAGAGGTGGATGAACGCAGTGCCCTTGTTTGGGTGTAGGGCCTGATCAGAGTCTGAGGCATTGAGGTGCCGTTCCCTCACAGCTCCGTAGGCAAGCACCATGGTCTTGTAGGGGCGTAGATGCGAGCTTCAACTGGAAGCCAGTGGAGAGAGCGGAGGGAGCGGGGTGACGTGAGAGAACTGGGAAGGTTGAACACCAGACGGGAAGGCGGCGTTCTGGATGAGTTGTAGGGGCTTAATGGCACAGGCAGGGAGCCCAGCCAACAGCGAGTTGCAGTAATCCAGACGGGAGATGACAAGTGCCTGGATTAGGACCTGCGCCGCTTCCTGTGTGAGGCAGGGTCGTACTCTGCGGATGTTGTAGAGCATGAACCTACAGGAACGGGCCACCGCCTTGATGTTAGTTGAGAACGACAGTTTGTTGTCCAGGATCACGCCAAGGTTCTTAGCGCTCTGGGAGGAGGACACAATGGAGTTGTCAACCGTGATGGCGAGATCATGGAACGGGCAGTCCTTCCCCGGGAGGAAGAGCAGCTCCGTCTTGCCGAAGGTTCAGCTTGAGGTGGTGATCCGTCATCCACACTGATATGTCTGCCAGACATGCAGAGATGCGATTCGCCACCTGGTCATCAGAAGGGGGAAAGGAGAAGATTAATTGTGTGTCGTCTGCATAGCAATGATAGGAGAGACCATGTGAGGTTATGACAGAGCCAAGTGACTTGGTGTATAGCGAGAATAGGAGAGGGCCTAGAACAGAGCCCTGGGGGACACCAGTGGTGAGAGCGCGTGGTGAGGAGACAGATTCTCGCCACGCCACCTGGCAGGAGCGACCTGTCAGGTAGGACGCAATCCAAGCGTGGGCCGCCCGGGAGATGCCCAACTCGGAGAGGGTGGAGAGGAGGATCTGATGGTTCACAGTATCGAAGGCAGCCGATAGGTCTAGAAGGATGAGAGCAGAGGAGAGAGAGTTAGCTTTAGCGGTGCGGAGCGCCTCCGTGATACAGAGAAGAGCAGTCTCAGTTGAATGACTAGTCTTGAAACCTGACTGATTTGGATCAAGAAGGTCATTCTGAGAGAGATAGCGGGAGAGCTGACCAAGGACGGCACGTTCAAGAGTTTTTGGAGAGAAAAGAAAGAAGGGATACTGGTCTGTAGTTGTTGACATCGGAGGGATCGAGTGTGAGGTTCTTTTCAGAAGGGGTGCAACTCTCGCTCTCTTGAAGACGGAAGGGACGTAGCCAGCGGTCAGGGATAAGTTGATGAGCGAGGTGAGGTAAGGAGAAGGTCTCCGGAAATGGTCTGGAGAAGAGAGGAGGGGATAGGGTCGAGCGGGCAGGTTGTTGGGCGGCCGGCCGTCACAAGACGCGAGATTTCAT
>NW_025755159.1:5000-8102 GCF_021184085.1 Oncorhynchus gorbuscha
AAGTTTTGCAAGGCACTGCACATCTACTGCTACTGTTGATACTTCTGCTTTTTACTGCTACTTCACGTACTACTACTGCTGACACTACTACTGCTACTATATTATGTCACCATTACAGTGTAAAGCTCTGTACATTCTGTCACTGTCTACAGTGTAAAGCTCTGTACATTCTGTCACTGTCTACAGTGTAAAGCTCTGTACATTCTGTCACTGTCTACAGTGTAAAGCTCTGTACATTCTGTCACTGTCTACAGTGTAAAGCTCTGTACATTCTGTCACTGTCTACAGTGTAAAGCTCTGTACATTCTGTCACTGTCTACAGTGTAAAGCTCTGTACATTCTGTCACTGTCTAGAGTGTAAAGCTCTGTACATTCTGTCACTGTCTACAGTGTAAAGCTCTGTACATTCTGTCACTGTCTACAGTGTAAAGCTCTGTACATTCTGTCACTGTCTACAGTGTAAAGCTCTGTACACTCTGTGACCATTACAGTGTAAAGCTCTGGTACATTCTGTCACTGTCTACAGTGTAAAGCTCTGTACATTCTGTCACCGTCACTGTCTACAGTGTAAAAGCTCTGTACATTCTGTCACTGTCTACAGTGTAAAGCTCTGTACATTCTGTCACTGTCTACAGTGTAAAGCTCTGTACATTCTGTCACTGTCTACAGTGTAAAGCTCTGTACATTCTGTCACTGTCTACAGTGTAAAGCTCTGTACATTCTGTCACTGTCTACAGTGTAAAGCTCTGTACATTCTGTCACTGTCTACAGTGTAAAGCTCTGTACATTCTGTCACTGTCTACAGTGTAAAGCTCTGTACATTCTGTCACTGTCTACAGTGTAAAGCTCTGTACATTCTGTCACTGTCTACAGTGTAAAGCTCTGTACATTCTGTCACTGTCTACAGTGTAAAGCTCTGTACATTCTGTGACCATTACAGTAAAGCTCTGTACATTCTGTCACTGTCTACAGTGTAAAGTCTGTACACTGTGACCATTACAGTGTAAAGCTCTGTACATTCTGTGACCATTACAGTGTAAAGCTCTGTACACTCAAATCAAATCAAATCAAATTTTATTTGTCACATACACATGGTTAGCAGATGTTAATGCGAGTGTAGCGAAATGCTTGTGCTTCTAGTTCCGACAATGCAGTGATAACCAACAAGTAATCTAACTAACAATTCCAAAACTACTGTCTTATACACAGTGTAAGGGGATAAGGAACATGTACATAAGGATATATGAATGAGTGATGGTACAGAGCAGCATACAGTAGATGGTATCGAGTACAGTATATACATATGAGATGAGAGTGTAGACAAAGTAAACAAAGTGGCATAGTTAAAGTGGCTAGTGATACATGTGTTACATAAGGATGCAGTCGATGATGTAGAGTACAGTATATACATATGCATATGAGATGAATAATGTAGGGTGGTAACATTATATAAGGTAGCATTGTTTAAAGTTGCTAGTGATATATTTACATCATTTCCCATCAATTCCCATTATTAAAATGGCTGGAGTTGGGTCATGTCAATGACAGTGTGTTGGCAGCAGCCACTCAGTGTTAGTGGTGGCTGTTTAACAGTCTGATGGCCTTGAGATAGAAGCTGTTTTTCAGTCTCTCGGTCCCAGCTTTGATGAACCTGTACTGACCTCGCCTTCTGATGATAGCGGGGTGAACAGGCAGTGGTTCGGGTGGTTGATGTCCTGATGATCTTTATGGCCTTCCTGTAACAACGGGTGGTGTAGGTGTCCTGGAGGGCAGGTAGTTTGCCCCCGTGATGCGTTGTGCAGTCCTCACTACCCTCTGGAGAGCCTTACGGTTGAGGGCGGAGCAGTTGTCGCACCAGGCGGTGATACAGCCCGTCAGGATGCTCTCGATTGTGCATCTGTAGAAGTTTGTGAGTGCTTTTGGTGACAAGCCGAACTTCTTCAGCCTCCTGAGGTTGAATAGGCGCTGCTGCGCCTCTTCACGACGCTGTCAGTGTGAGTGGACCAATTCAGTTTGTCTGTGATGTGTATGCCGAGGAACTTAAAAACTAGCTACCTTCCACTACTGTTCCATCGATGGATAGGGGGTGTTCCCTCTGCTGTTTCCTGAAGTCCACAATCATCTCCTTAGTTTTGCTGACGTTGAGTGTGAGGTTATTTTCCTGACACCACACTCCGAGGGCCCTCACCTCCTCCTGTAGGCCGTCCGTCGTTGTTGGTGAATCAAGCCTACCACTGTTGTGTCGTCCGCGAAACTTGATGATTGAGTTGGAGGCGTGCGTGGCCACGCAGTCGTAAGTGAACAGGGAGTACAGAGAGGGCTAAACGCACTTTTGCGGGGGCCCCGTGTTGAGGATCAGCGGGGAGGAGATGTTGCTGCCCTACCCTCACCACCTGGGGGCGGCCCGTCAGGAAGTCCAGTACCCAGTTGCACAGGGCGGGCCGAGACCCAGGGCTCCTCCCGAGCTTGATGATGAGCTGGAGGTGGCCATGGTAAGCACGTCGAGCCAGTCGATGAACAGCATTCTCACATAGGTATTCCTCTCTTGTCCAGGTGGGTTAGGCAGTGTGCAGTGTGGTTGAGATTGCATCGTCTGTGGACCTATTTGGGCGGTGCTGCATCTTGAGTGGGTCTAGGTGTCAGGTAGGGTGAGGTATATGGTCCTTGACTAGTCTCTCAAAGCACTTCATGATGACGGAAGTGAGTGCTACGGGGCGTGTAGTCGTTTAGCTCAGTTACCTCTAGCTTTCTGGGAACAGGAACAATGGTGGCCCCCTTGAAGCATGTGGGAACAGCAGACTGGTATAGGGATTGATTGAATATGTCCGTAAACACACCGGCCAGCTGGGTCTGCGCATGCTCTGAGGGCGCGGCTGGGGATGCCGTCTGGGCCTGCAGCCTTGCGAGGGTTAACACGTTTAAATGTCTTACTCACCTCGGCTGCAGTGAAGGAGAGACCGCATGTTTCCGTTGCAGGCCGTGTCAGTGGCACTGTATTGTCCTCAAAGCGGGCAAAAAGTTATTTAGTCTGCCTGGGAGCAAGACATCCTGGTCCGTGACTGGGCTGGATTTCATCTTGTAGTCCATGATTGACTGTAGACC
>NW_025755160.1:0-8101 GCF_021184085.1 Oncorhynchus gorbuscha
CACATGCAGCTAACACAGACATATGGAAATGTCTGCTCTACCCAAAATTACAGGAAGTCCTCTGCTGTGACACTGTGTAAAGAGACTAACCTGGAGGTGGAGGAAGTGTGTGTGTGTGTGTGTGTGTGTGTGTGTGTGTGTGTGTGTGTGTGTGTGTGTGTGTGTGTGTGTGTGTGTGTGTGTGTGTGTGTGTGTGTGTGTGTGGAGAAGATATCTCTGAGATAACCAATGGTTCTGTCGACAACGGTAAAAATAACATGGAAGGATGTTTTGTTGGACATGTCTTGGTTTAGTTGTTGTAGTCAAAATAGTTACAGCAAATTCTTTCTAATTTCTGTTGATTAATGTTTCAAAGTCATTTTAATGCAAATTGTAATACATACTGTAGAATGTTCACTGTAGAATGTTCACTGTAGAATGTTCAAAGATTCTTGGAATGTGTAACTCGTCGACGGTTCTCTCATCCCACCTCAGTGGAATCTACTACCTCGTTCTCTCATCCCATCTCAGTGGAATCTACTACCTCGTTCTCTCATCCCATCTCAGTGGAATCTACTACCTCGTTCTCTAGTCCCATCTCAGTGTGATCTACTACCTCGTTCTCTCATCCCATTTCAGTGGAATCTACTACCTCGTTCCTCATCCCATCTCAGTGGGATCTACTACCTCGTTCTCTCATCCCATCTCAGTGGGATCTACTACCTCATTCTCTCATCCCATCTCAGTGGGTTCTACTACCTCGTTCTCTCATCCCATCTCAGTGGGTTCTACTACCTCGTTCTCTCATCCCATCTCAGTGGGATCTACTACCTCATTCTCTCATCCCATCTCAGTGGGTTCTACTACCTCGTTCTCTCATCCCATCTCAGTGGGATCTACTACCTCGTTCTCTCATCCCATCTCAGTGGGTTCTACTACCTCGTTCTCTCATCCCATCTCAGTGGGATCTACTACCTCATTCTCTCATCCCATCTCAGTGGGTTCTACTACCTCGTTCTCTCATCCCATCTCAGTGGGATCTACTACCTCGTTCTCTCATCCCATCTCAGTGGGTTCTACTACCTCGTTCTCTCATCCCATCTCAGTGGGATCTACTACCTCGTTCTCTCATCCCATCTCAGTGTGTCTACTACCTCGTTCTCTCATCCCATCTCAGTGGGATCTACTACCTCATTCTCTCATCCCATCTCAGTGGGATCTACTACCTCGTTCTCTCATCCCATCTCAGTGGGATCTACTACCTCGTTCTCTCATCCCATCTCAGTGGGAACTACTACCTCATTCTCTCATCCCATCTCAGTGGGAACTACTACCTCGTTCTCTCATCCCATCTCAGTGGGAACTACTACATTTACTACCTCGTTCTCTAGTCCCATTTCAGTGGGAACTACTAACTCGTTCTCTAGTCCCATCTCAGTGGGAACTACTACCTCGTTGTCTAGTCACATCTCAGTGGGATCTACTACCTCATTCTTTCATCCCATCTCAGTGGGAACTACTACCTCGTTCTTTCATCCCATCTCAGTGGGAACTACGACCTCGTTCTTTCATCCCATCTCAGTGGAATCTACTACCTCGTTCTCTCATCCCATCTCAGTGGAATCTACTACCTCGTTCTCTAGTCCCATCTCAGTGTGATCTACTACCTCGTTCTCTCATCCCATTTCAGTGGAATCTACTACCTCGTTCCTCATCCCATCTCAGTGGGATCTACTACCTCGTTCTCTCATCCCATCTCAGTGGGATCTACTACCTCATTCTCTCATCCCATCTCAGTGGGTTCTACTACCTCGTTCTCTCATCCCATCTCAGTGGGTTCTACTACCTCGTTCTCTCATCCCATCTCAGTGGGATCTACTACCTCATTCTCTCATCCCATCTCAGTGGGTTCTACTACCTCGTTCTCTCATCCCATCTCAGTGGGATCTACTACCTCGTTCTCTCATCCCATCTCAGTGGGTTCTACTACCTCGTTCTCTCATCCCATCTCAGTGGGATCTACTACCTCGTTCTCTCATCCCATCTCAGTGTGTCTACTACCTCGTTCTCTCATCCCATCTCAGTGGGATCTACTACCTCATTCTCTCATCCCATCTCAGTGGGATCTACTACCTCGTTCTCTCATCCCATCTCAGTGGGATCTACTACCTCGTTCTCTCATCCCATCTCAGTGGGAACTACTACCTCATTCTCTCATCCCATCTCAGTGGGAACTACTACCTCGTTCTCTCATCCCATCTCAGTGGGAACTACTACATTTACTACCTCGTTCTCTAGTCCCATTTCAGTGGGAACTACTAACTCGTTCTCTAGTCCCATCTCAGTGGGAACTACTACCTCGTTGTCTAGTCACATCTCAGTGGGATCTACTACCTCATTCTTTCATCCCATCTCAGTGGGAACTACTACCTCGTTCTTTCATCCCATCTCAGTGGGAACTACGACCTCGTTCTTTCATCCCATCTCAGTGGGAACTACTACCTCGTTCTCTAGTCCCATCTCAGTGGGAGCTACTACCTCGTTCTCTAGTCCCATCTCAGTGGGAGCTACTACCTCGTTCTCTAGTCCCATCTCAGTGGGAACTACTACCTTGTTCTCTAGTCCCATCTCAGTGGGAACTACTACCTCGTTCTCTAGTCCCATCTCAGTGGGAACTACTACCTCGTTCTCTAGTCCCATCTCAGTGGGAACTACTACCTCATTCTCTCATCCCATCTCAGTGGGAACTACTACCTCGTTCTCTCGTCCCATCTCAGTGGGAACTACTACCTCGTTCTCTCGTCCCATCTCAGTGGGAACTACTTGTCATGCAGGTGAAAGAGGACCCAAAAGCGACTTAACAGAAACAGAGTTTATTCAAGTCCAAACAGGGAATAACAGAAATCCTCTAGTCTGTAGAGGGGAATAACAAGAGAAGCGGCCACAGACTGCAGGTCGCTTCGGGTAGGCGCAGGCCGTAGTTGACAAAGACACCTGCTCACACGCAGCATCTGATGAAGGCAAAAAACACGACAGGACAGGGCGAAACACAATCACAGCACGGTGAATACTAAACAAGGAACCGACGGGACAGGAACGGAACACAAAGGAAGAAATAGGGACTCTAATCAGGGGAAAGGATCGGGAACAGGTGTGGGAAGGCTAAATGATGATTAGGGAATAGAACAGCTGGGAGCAGGAACGGAACGATAGAGAGAAGAGAGAGAGAGAGTGAGAGAGGGAGGGGGAGAGAGAGGATAGAAAGAGGGAAAGAACCTAATAAGACCAGTAGAGGGAAACGAATAGAATGGGGAGCACAGGGACAAGACATGATAATAAATGACAAACATGACAGTACCCCCACTCACCGAGCTCCGGCGCACTCGAGGAGGAATCCTGGCGGCAACGGAGGAAATCATCGATGAGTGAACGGGTCCAGCACGCTCCCGAGACGGAACCCAACTCCTCTCCTCAGGACCGTAACCCTCCCAATCCACTAAGTACAGGTGACCCCGCCCCGAGAACGCATGTCCATGATCTTATGTACCTTGTAAATAGGTGCGCTTCGACAAGGACGTGGAGGGGGGAGGGAAGACGAACGGGGTGCGAAGAAAGGGCTTAACACAGGAGACATGGAAGATAGATGGACGCGACGAAGATGTCGCGGAAGAAGTAGTCGCACAGCGACAGGATTGACGACCTGGGGAGACACGGAACGGACCAATGAACCGCGGAGTCAACTTACGAGAAGCCGTCGTAAGAGGAAGGTTGGGTGAGTGGAAAGCCACACTCTCTGGCCGCAACAATACCTGGACTCTTAATCCTGCGCTTTGGCGGCTCTCACCGTCTGTGCCCTGTAACGGCAAAGTGCAGACCTCACCTCTCCAGGTGCGCTCACAACGTTGGACAAACGCTTGAGCGGAGGGAACGCTGACTCGGCAAGCTGGGATGAGAACAGAGGAGGCTGGTAACCCAGACTACTCTGAAACGGAGATAACCCGGTAGCAGACTAAGGAAGCGACCAGAGCGTATTCGGCCCAGGGAGCTGTTCTGCCCAAGACGCAGGGTTTTGAAAGAAAAGGCTGCGTAGTATGCGACCAAATCCCTGATTGGCTCTTCTGCTTGACCGCTAGACTGGGGATGAAACCCGGAAGAGAGACTGACGGACGCACCAATCAACGACAGAACCTCCAAAACTGTGACGTGAATTGCGGGCCCCTGTCTGAAACGGGTTTAACGGGAGGCCATGAATTCTGAATACATTCTCAATAATGATTTGTGCCGTCTCCTTAGCGGAAGGAAGTTTAGCGAGGGGAATGAAATGTGCCGCCTTAGAGAACCTATCGAACAACCGTAAGAATCACAGTCCTCCCCGCAGACAAAGGCAGACCGGTAATGAAGTCTAAGGCGATGTGAGACCATGGTCGAGAAGGAATGGGAGCGGTCTGAGACGACCGGCAGGAGGGAGAGTTACCCGACTTAGTCTGCGCGCAGTCCGAACAAGCAGCCACGAAACGGCGCGTGTCACGCTCCTGAGTCGGCCACCAAAAGCGCTGGCGAATAGACGCAAGAGTGCCTCGAACACCGGGATGACCAGCTAACTTGGCAGAGTGAGTCACTGAAGAACAGCCAGACGAGTGGAAACAGGAACGAAAAGGAGGTTACTAGGACAAGCGCGCGGCGACGCAGTGTGCGTGAGTGCTTGCTTAACCTGTCTTCAATTCCCCAGACTGCTAACCCGACAACACGCCCATAAGGAAGAATCCCTCGGGATCAGTAGAAGCCACAGAAGAACTAAACAGACGGATAGGCATCAGGCTTGGTGTTCTTGCTACCCGGACGGGTAAGAAATCACAAATGAAACGAAATAAAAACAACGCCCCAACGAGCTTGATTTTAAGTCAAGTCGCTTGGCAGAACGGATGTACTAAGGTTCTATGGTCTGTCCAAACGACAAAAGGAACGGTCGCTTCTCCAACCACTGTCGCCATTCGCCCAGGGCCAAGCCGGATGGCGAGCAGTTCACGGTTACCCACATCATAGTTGCGCTCAGATGGCGACAGGCGATGAGAAAATAAGCGCAAGGATGAACCTTATCGTCAGACTGGAAGCGCTGGGATAGAATGGCTCCCACGCCTACCTCTGAAGCGTCAACCTCGACAATGAATTGTCTAGTGACGTCAGGAGTAACGAGGATAGAGCGACGTAAAACGTTCCTTTAGAAGATCAAAAGTTCCCTGGGCGGAACTGACCACTTAAACACGCTCTTGACAGAAGTAAGAGCTGTGAGAGGGGCAGCAACTTGACCGAAATTACGAATGAAACGCCCGATAGAAATTAGCGAAACCCCAAAAAGCGCTGCAACTCGACACGTGACCTTGGAACGGGCCAATCACTGACAGCTTGACCTAGCGGAATCCATCTGAATGCCTTCAGCGGAAATAACGGAACCGAGAAAAGTAACGGAGGAGACATGAAAAGAGCACTTCTCAGCCTTTACGTGAGAGACAATTCTCTAAAAGGCGCTGTAGAACACGCGAACGTGCTGAACATGAATCTCGGAAAGTGACGGAGAAAAATCAGGATATCGTCAAGATAGACAAAAAACAAAGATGTTCAGCATGTCTCTCAGAACATCATTAACTAATGCCTGAAAACAGCTGGCGCATTGGCGAGACCGAACGGCAGAACCCGGGTACTCAAAAATGCCCTAACGGAGTGTTAAACGCCGCTTTCCACTCGTCCCCTCTCTGATGCGCACGAGATGGTAAGCGCATACAAGGTCCAACTTAGTAAAGCACCTGGCTCCCTGCAGAATCTCGAAGGCTGATGACATAAGGGGGAAGCGGATAACGATTCTTAACCGTTGGTGTCATTCAGCTCGATAATCCACGCAGGGGCGCAGAGTACCGTCCTTCTTAATAAAAAGAACCCCGCTCCCGGCCGGAGAAGAAGAAGGCACTATGGTACCGGCCAAGAGACACAGACAAATAATCCTCGAGAGCCTTACGTTCGGGAGCCGACAGAGAGTATAGTCTACCTCGAGGAGGAGTGGTCCCTGGAAGGAGATCAATACTACAATCATACCACCGGTGAGGAGGAAGGAGTTGGCTCGACCGACTGAAGACCGGTGCGCAGATCATGATATTCCTCCGGCACTCCTGTCAAATCGCCAGGTTCCTCCTGAGAAGTAGGGAGAGAAGAAACGGGGAGGATGGCAGACATTAAACACTTCACATGACAAGAAACGTTCCAGGATAGGATAGAATTACCAGACCAATTAATAGAAGGATTATGACATACTAGCCAGGATGACCCAAAACAACAGTGGGTGTAAACGGTGAACGGAAAATCAAAAGAAATAGTCTCACTGTGGTTACCAGATACTGTGAGAGTTAAAGGTAGTGTCTCAAATTTGATACTGGGAAGATGACTACCATCTAAGGCAAACATGGGCGTAGGCTTGTCTAACGGTCTGAAAGGAAATGTTATGTTTCGAACCCATGCTTTCGTCCATGAAACAACCCTCAGCCCCAGAGTCAATCAAGGCACTGCATGTAGCATTCCGAAACCGGTCCAGCGAAAGAGATGGACCGACATAGTAGTACAAGATCTAGATGAAGAGAACTGAGTAGTAGCACTCACCAGTAGCCCTCCGCTTACTGATGGGTTTCTGCCTCATTGGACATGAACAAAATGTCCAGCAACTCCGCAATAGAGGCACAGGCGGCTGGTGATCCTCCGTTCCCTCTCCTTAGTCGAGATGCGAATCCCTCCCAGCTGCATGGGCTCAGTCTCAAAGCCAGAGGAGGGAGATGGTTGCGATGCGGAGCAGGGAAAACACCGCTGATGCGAGCTCTCTTCACGAGCCCGGGGTGACGAAGATCTACCCGTCGTTCTATGGCGGATGGCGAGAGCACCTCAAAGAGTCCACATCTGAAGGAACCTCCCGGGAGAGAATCTCATCCTTAACCACTGCGTGGAGTCCCTCCAGAAAACGAGCGAGCAGCGCCGGCTCGTTCCACTCACTAGAGGCAGCAAGAGTGCGAAACTCAATAGAATAATCCGTTATGGACCGTTCACCTTGGCATAAGGAAGCCAGGGCCCTAGAAGCCTCCCTACCAAAAACTGAACGGTCAAAAACCCGAATCATCTCCTCTTTAAAGTTCTGGAACTTGTTAGAGCAATCAGCCCTTGCCTCCCAGATAGCTGTGCCCCATTCTCGAGCCCGGCCAGTAAGGAGTGAAATGACGTAAGCAACCCGAGCTCTCTCTCTAGAGTATGTGTTGGGTTGGAGAGAGAACACAATCTCACACTGCGTGAGAAAGGAGCGGCACTCAGTGGGCTGCCCGGAGTAGCAAGGTGGGTTATTAACCCTAGGTTCTGGAGGCTCGGCAGGCCAGGAAGTAACAGGTGGCACGAGACGTAGACTCTGGAACTGTCCAGAGAGGTCGGAAACCTGAGCGGCCAGGTTCTCCACGGCATGGCGAGCAGCAGACACCTCGCTCGTGTCTGCCGAGCATGGCTCCTTGGATCTTGGACGGTAACGAGCGTCTGAAGTCGCTGGGTCCATTCCTTGTCGGTTCCTTCTGTCATGCAGGTGAAAGAGGACCCAAAAGCGACTTAACAGAAACAGAGTTTATTCAAGTCCAAACAGGGAATAACAGAAATCCTCTAGTCTGTAGAGGGGAATAACAAGAGAAGCGGCCACAGACTGCAGGTCGCCCGGGTAGGCGCAGGCCGTAGTTGACAAAGACACCTGCTCACACGCAGCATCTGATGAAGGCAAAAACACGACAGACAGGGCGAAACACAATCACAGCACGGTGAATACTAAACAAGGAACCGACGGGACAGGAACGGAACACAAAGGAAGAAATAGGGACTCTAATCAGGGAAAGGATCGGGAACAGGTGTGGGAAGGCTAAATGATGATTAGGGGAATAGGAACAGCTGGGAGCAGGAACGGAACGATAGAGAGAAGAGAGAGCGAGAGAGTGAGAGAGGGAGGGGGAGAGAGAGGGATAGAAAGAGGGAAAGAACCAAATAAGACCAGCAGAGGGAAACGAATAGAATGGGGAGCACAGGGACAAGACATGATAATAAATGACAAACATGACAC
>NW_025755161.1:0-2500 GCF_021184085.1 Oncorhynchus gorbuscha
AAGACTGTATCAGTGGAAGCCCTCCAACTCATCAGACCGTATCAGTGGAGGTCTCCACTATAAGGCTGTATCAGTAGAGGTCTCCACTATAAGACTGTATCAGTGGAGGTCTCCACTATAAGACTGTATCAGTGGAGGTCTCCACTATAACACTGTATCAGTGGGAGGTCTCCACTATAAGACTGTATCAGTAGAGGCCCCCACTATAAGACTGTATCAGTGGAGGTCTCCACTATAAGACTGTATCAGTGGAGGTCTCCACTATAAGACTGTATCAGTGGAGGTCTCAGACACTATAAGACTGTATCAGTGTAGGTCTCCACTATAAGACTGTATCAGTGGAGGTCTCTCTCTGACTGTATCAGTGAGGTCTCCACTATCAGACTGTATCAGTGGAGGTCTCCACTATAAGACTGTATCAGTGGAGACCTCCACTATAAGACTGTATCAGTGGAGGTCTCCACTATAAGACTGTATCAGTGGAGGTCTCACTATAAGAGACAGTGTATCAGTGGAGGTCTCCACTATAAGACTCAGTATCAGTGGAGGTCTCCACTATAAGACTGTATCAGTGGAGGTCTCCACTATAAGACTGTATCAGTGCAGGTCTCCACTACCAGACTGTATCAGTAGAGGTCTCCACTATAAGACTGTATCAGTGGAGGTCTCCACTATAAGACTGTATCAGTGGAGGTCTAGCCACTATAAGACTGTATCAGTAGAGGTCTCCACTATAAGACTGTATCAGTGGAGGTCTCCACTATCAGACTGTATCAGTGGAGGCTCTAGCCACTATAAGTCTGTATCAGTGGAGGTCTCCACTATAAGACTGTATCAGTGGAGGTCTCCACTACAAGACTGTATCAGTGGAGGTCTCCACTATAAGACTGTATCAGTGGAGGTCTCTAGCCACTATAAGACTGTATCAGTGGAGGTCTCTAGCCACTATAAGACTGTATCAGTGGAGGTCTCCACTATAAGACTGTATCAGTGGAGGTCTCCACTATAAGACTGTATTAAAACCCTGCTGTAAACCATTTCTTGCCTTGGTGGTTGTTATTGTCATTACCTCTCGTTCTCTCGGCCAAATCAAATAGCCTTTTTGTCTGTGGGCGGTGTGTGTCTGTGTGTGTGTGTGTGTCCCTCAGTGCAGTGTATTCTAGAAGTGATGGTGGGTGGGGAGGGAGAGAAAGGAGGGAGGAGAGAGGAGAGAGGAGAAAAGGAGGGAGGAGAGAGAGGGAGAGAGGAGGAAGGGGGAGGGAGAGAAACTACAGCCCCTAAAGCACTTCACTTCAACTATGTTTGATGACTTTCTTCTGTGGCCAAACCTTCAGCTTCCTTCTGCCTATTAGATACTGATACGATACACACAGAAAAAGTGTAACAAAGTATGAACTCGCTACTTTAGTGAGTTCATGACAACGACAAAAATAAAAGAGTGGGAGAGGAGTGGGGTCGGGGGGAGGTCAGACAGAGACAGAGTAAAGAGACAGAGTAGAGAGACGGGGTAGAGAGAGACGGGGTAGAGAGAGACAGAGTAGAGAGACAGGGTAGAGACAGAGTAGAGAGACCGAGTAGAGAGCAGAGTAGAGAGACAGAGTAGAGAGAGAGAGTAGAGAGGCGGGGTAGGCGAGACGAGAGAGAGAGGCGGGACGAGTAGAGAGAGGCGGGGGTAGAGAGAGGCGGGGTAGAGAGAGGCGGGGTAGAGAGGCGGGGCAGAGAGAGGCGGGGTAGAGAGACGTAGTAGAGAGGCGGGGAGAGAGGCGGGTAGAGAGAGTAGAGACGAGTAGAGAGAGGCGGGGTAGAGAGAGAGTGAGAGAGACAGAGTAAAGAGACAGAGTAGAGAGACAGAGTGAAGAGACACATTAGAGAGACAGAGTAAAGAGACAGTGGAGAGAGACACATTCGAGCGAGACAGAGTAGAGAGAGAGTGGAGAGAGACACATTAGAGAGAGACAGAGTAGAGAGAGAGAGTAGAGAGAGACAGAGTAGAGAGAGACAGAGTAGAGAGAGAGAGTAGAGAGAGACAGAGTAGAGACAGAGTAGAGAGAGACACATTAGAGAGGACAGAGTAGAGAGACAGAGTAGAGAGACAGAGTAGAGAGAGACAGAGTAGAGAGAGACAGAGTAGAGAGACAGAGTAGAGAGACAGAGTAGAGAGAGACAGAGTAGAGAGAGACAGAGTAGAGAGACAGAGTAGAGAGACAGAGTAGAGAGAGACAGAGTAGAGAGAGACAGAGTAGAGAGACAGAGTAGAGAGAGAGACAGAGTAGAGAGAGTAGAGAAAGTCGAGAAAGAGGAGATGAGATGAGAGGAAAGAAAAGGAGTGATGGGGGTTAGAGAGAGGAAGAGGAGGAGGAAGAGGAGGAGGAGAGCCTAATGAATATATTCAATCACAGAACGAAGAGGAATCAATAGCACCATTAGTGACAAACCTAACTACCACAGTAAAGAGGTTTTGATTTCCTCATTAGTTCTCATTTATTTTAGCCTTTGTTAC
>NW_025755161.1:5000-8100 GCF_021184085.1 Oncorhynchus gorbuscha
TGCTCTCTCTCTCTCTAGTGGTTAGGATGCTCTCTGCTCTCTCTAGTGGTTAGGGATGCTCTCTCCTCTCTCTAGTGGTTAGGATGCTCTCTCTCTCTCTCCTTCACTCTCTAGTGGTTAGGATGCTCTCTCTCTCTAGTGGTTAGGATGCCTTCCCTCTCTCTCTCTCTAGTGGTTAGGGATGCTCTCTCTCTCTAGTGGTTAGGGATGCTCTCTCTCTCTCTCTCTCTCTCTCTCTCTAGTGGTTAGGGATGCTCTCTCTAGTGGTTAGGGATGCTCTCTCTCTCTAGTCTCTTAGGGATCTCTCTCTCTAGTGGTTCGGGATGCTCTCTCTCTAGTGGTTCTCTCTCTCTCTCTCTAGTCTCTCTTAGGGATGCTCTCTCTCTCTCTCTCTCTCTCTCTCTCTCTCTCTCTCTCTCTCTGAGATCTCTCTCTCTCTAGTGGTTAGGGATGCTCTCTCTCTCTCTCGTGGTTAGGGATGCTCTCTCTCTCTCTAGTGGTTAGGATGCTCTCTCTCTCTAGTGGTTAGGATGCTCTCTCTAGTGGTTCTGGCTGTCTCTCTCTCTCTCTCTCTCTCTCTCTCTCTCTCTCTCTCTCTCTCTCTCTCTCTGCTCTCTCTCTTTCACTCTCTCTCCTCTCTACCCCTCTCTCTCTCTCTCTCTCTCTCTAGTGGTTAGGGTTCCTCTCTCCCCTCTCTCCTCTCTCTCTCTCTAGTGGGTAGGGTTGCTCTCTCTCTCTCTCTCTCTCTCTCTCTCTCTCTCTCTCCCCCTCTCTCTAGTGGTTAGGTCGCTGTCGTAAAGTGTTTTGGGGGTTAATTTCCCATTTTAAGAAGGGGAGAGATTTTAGGGGGAGATTTCACCCTGGGAGATGGGGGTACTGTGGTGTTATTAAGCTGTGTTAGGGGGAGATTTCACCCTGGGGGATGGGGGTACTGTGGTACTGTACTCTCTTCTCTCTCTCTCTCTCTCTCTCTCTCTCTCTCTCTCTCTCTCTCTCTCTCTCTCTCTCTCTCCTCTCTCTCTCTCTCTCTCTCTCTCTCTCTCTCTCTCTCTCTCTCTCGTGGTTAGGGATGCTCTCTCTCTCTCTCTAGTGGTTAGGGATGCTCTCTCTCTCTCTAGTGGTTAGGGATGCTCTCTCTCTCTCCTAGTGGTTAGGGATGCTCTCTCCTCTCTAGTGGTTAGGGATGCTCTCTCTCTCTCTCTAGTGGTTAGGGATGCTCTCTCTCTAGTGGTTAGGGATGCTCTCTCTCTCTAGTAGGGGTTAGGGGATGCTCTCTCTCTCTCTAGTGGTTAGGATGCTCTCTCTCTCTCTCTAGTGGTTAGGGATGCTCTCTCTCTCTCTAGTGGTTGGGGATGCTCTCTCTCTAGTGGTTAGGGCGTTCTCTCTCTCTTTCTCTAGGATGCTCTCTCTCTCTAGTGGTTAGGGATGCTCTCTCTCTCCTTCTCTCCTTCACTCTCTAGTGGTTAGGGATGCTCTCTCTCCTTCACTCTCTAGTGGTTAGGGATGCTCTCTCTCTCTCCTTCACTCTCTAGTGGTTAGGGATGCTCTCTCTCTCTCTTTCTCTCTCTCTCTCTCTCTAGTGGTTAGTATATCTCTCTCCCTATCTCTCTAGTAGTTGAGGATTATCTCTCTCTCAGTGCTCTCTAGTGGTTAGGGATGCTCTCTCTCTTGGGATTCACTCTCTAGTGGTTAGGGATGCTCTCTCTCTCTCTAGTGGTTAGGGATGCTCTCTCTCTCTCTAGTGGTTAGGGATGCTCTCTCTCTCTCTAGTGGTTAGGGATGCTCTCTCTCTCTCTCTCTCTCTCTCTCTCTCTCTCTCTCTCTCTCTCTCTCTCTCTCTCTCTCTCTCTCTCTCTCTCTCTAGTGGTTAGGGATCTCTCTCTCTCTCTCTCTCTCTCTCTCTCTCTCTCTCTCTCTCTCTCTCTCTCTCTCTCTCTCTCTCTCTCTCTCTCTCTCTCTCTAGTGGTTAGGGATGCTCTCTCTCTCTCTCTAGTGGTTAGGGATGCTCTCTCTCTCTCTAGTGGTTAGGGATGCTCTCTCTCTCTCTAGTGGTTAGGGATGCTCTCTCTCTCTAGTGGTTAGGGATGCTCTCTCTCTCTCTAGTGGTTAGGGATGCTCTCTCTCTCTAGTGGTTAGGGATGCTCTCTCTCTCTCTAGTGGTTAGGGATGCTCTCTCTCTCTAGTGGTTAGGGATGCTCTCTCTCTCTCTAGTGGTTAGGGATGTCTCTCTCTCTCTCTAGTGGTTAGGGATGCTCTCTCTCTCTCTCTCTCTCTCTCTCTCTCTCTCTCTCTCTCTCTCTCTCTCTCTAGTGGTTAGGGATGCTCTCTCTCTCTCTAGTGGTTAGGGATGCTCTCTCTCTCTCTCTAGTGGTTAGGGATGCTCTCTCTCTCTCTCTCTCTCTCTCTCTCGTCTCGTGCTCTCTCTCTCTAGTGGTTAGGGATGCTCTCTCTCTCTCTAGTGGTTAGGGATGTCTCTCTCTCTCTCTCTCTCTCTCTCTCTCTCTCTCTCTCTCTCTCTCTCTCTCTCTCTCTCTCTCTCTCTCTCTCTCTCTCTCTCTCTCTCTCTCTCTCTCTCTCTCTCTAGTGGTTAGGGATGCTCTCTCTCTCTCTCTCTCTCTCTCTCTCTCTCTCTCTCTCTCTCTCTCTCTCTCTCTCTCTCTCTCTCTCTCTCTCTCTCTCTCTCTCTCTCTCTCTCCCTCTCTCTCCAGTGGTTGGGAGTGGCTGCCTCTCTCTCTCTCTCTCTCTCTCTCTCTCTCTCTCTCTCTCTCTCTCTCTCTCTCTCTCTTTCTCTCTCTCTCTCTCTCTCTCTCTCTCTCTCTCTCTCTCTCTCTCTCTCTTGCTCTCTCTCTCTTTCTGTCTCTCCTTCCCCCTCTCTCTCTCTCTCTCTGAGTGGTTGGGTTCCTCTCTCCCCCTCTCTCCTCTCTCTCTCTAGTGGGTAGGGTTGCTCTCTCTCTCTCTCTCTCTCTCTCTCTCTCCCCCTCTCTCTAGTGGTTAGGTCTTTGTCGTAGAGTGTTTTGGGGTTAATTTCCCATTTTAAGAAGGGAGAGATTTTAGAGGAGATTTCACCCTGGGAGATGGGGGTACTGTGGTGTTATTAAGC
>NW_025755162.1:0-8100 GCF_021184085.1 Oncorhynchus gorbuscha
TCTCTCGCTCACTTGTTCTCTCTCTCTCTCTCTCTCTCTCGCTCTCTCTCTCGCTCTCTCTTTCTTTCTGTCTCTCTCTCTCTTTCTTTCTGTCTCTCTCTCTCTCTCGCTCTCTCTTTTTTCTGTCTCTCTCTCTCTCTCTCTCTCGCTCTCTCTTTCTTTCTTTCTGTCTCTCTCTCTCTTTCTTTCTGTCTCTCTCTCTCTCTCTCTCTCTCTTTCTTTCTGTCTCTCTCTCTCTCTTTCTTTCTGTCTCTCTCTCTCTCTCGCTCTCTCTTTCTTTCTGTCTCTCTCTCTCTTTCTCTCACACACACACACACCAAACGCACGCACACACGCCAAAATGCATGCATCCATGCTCACATGCATGCACCACGCGCACACACAAGCACACACACTATAATCGGTACAGAGCTACTTGTCAATGATGTGAAGGTCTCATAGGCTGGGTTTACACAGGCACCCCAATTCTGATCTTTTACCCAGTAATTGCTCATCACGTGGGTGTAAATGTTTTTAACCAGACATGTATTTCTGACAAGGAAGTGCCTAAATTAGTTTTATTAAATCACCCTAATATAAGTCCAGAGGTTAAACTTGATATACATCATTGTGGAACAGAGCCCCATACGCAGTAGCTAAGAAGATGTACTGTCCCGATGGCATGGCCATAGAAATTGTTAGGCATTTGGAAAGCATATATGTTAGGTTATTATATATGTAATGTTATAATAAAGAATCTTCACAGAAATATTTAACAATTATTTGAAAATAAGATATTAGTGAAACAGTTTACGATAAATAATGAAAGTAAATATTGTAAAATATAAGTGTTTCATTAATTATGGTTTCACACAATGATCTACGATAGAAGTTGATTCTGTAAATTAAATCAGGTAATGGATATATTTGTTGGAATGGCATCATATTAAGACAGATTTAGACAGCAGAACGTGAACAATCTATATTCTCTGTAAGAACGTACTTAATACAGTCACTACAGCATCACTACACATTATTACACCAAACAGCAACAGCAAGAGTAAAGCTTCGTTTGAAAGTCCTTCATATTTCCTACTTGACTAAAGTAGTCAACTATAATCCCAGAAACAATACAAGACACAAGGCCCATGGTTTCCTTTGCATAATAAAACTTTAAATGAAGTTACTACCTGTACCGTCCTAACTCATGTTGTTAAGTATAACATTCATCAACAGTAATCAAGTGGAAAAACAAACCAATGTTACTTGATTACTTGATAAGGCAACCAGCTGCAACAGGATTAAGAGTTTGTGTGTGATGTGAACATTTGTGTGATATGAAAGTTTGTGTGGGATGGATGGGTGAATGATGGATGGATGATGGATGAATGATGGACAATGGATGGATGGATGATTCATGGATGGATGATGGATGGATGGATGAATGATGGATGGATGATAGATGATGGATAGATGATGGACAATGGATGGATGATTCATGGATGGATGATGGAAAGATGAATGATGGATGGGATGGATGGATGGATGGAGGATGGATGATGGATTATGAATGGATGATGGGTGGATGGATGAATGGATGGATGGATTTGTTATCTTCTATTTCCTCTCCCTCAGGGGCTGATCTCATGAGTGGCTTTCAGGAGTAGGGTGAAGTCTGTTGGCAACCAAGCCACAATGCAACTGAATGTATCATTATTGGGATAATTTCTGCTCCAGAACATGAAGGTGGAGTAAGCTTCTGTGACGACCCTCCCACCTGTCTGCCAAATTATTTATTATCACAGTTACGCATGTAAGCACTCACTTACACTACTGATCACACACACACACACACACACACACACACACACACACACACACACACACACACACACACACACACACACACACACACACACACACACACACACACACACACACACACACACACACACACACACACACACACACACACACACACACACACACACACACACGCGCACTTTGAGACAGTTTGTGACAAGTCGGGGCCTCGTCTGGGATATGAAGGTTGGTTCCTAGACATTTT
The DNA here is from genome assembly GCF_021184085.1 of Oncorhynchus gorbuscha. Lineage (NCBI taxonomy): Eukaryota > Metazoa > Chordata > Actinopteri > Salmoniformes > Salmonidae > Oncorhynchus > Oncorhynchus gorbuscha. The sequence continues at coordinate 2,048 of NW_025755162.1, forward strand.
GGCGCATAGCACTTTGTTAGCACTTTGTTATTACCCAATAGGCCGTCATTGAAAATAACAATTTGTAGTCTTGCCTGGTTAAATAATGGCTAATAAATGTGTCAAGTATTCATTCACTGACCTGATAACAGAATGATGAGGAACACACTATTTTCCATGGTTGCACACTAGCTCTGTACAGTAAGGGAAAAACATTTAAATGACTACATCTTAGTTGCACTGTATACAAAGTTTAGGTGGATACTATTTGGTAGATTATTCAGATGTGTGTGGCATGTTGCTCTCCTTGTGTATTCCCCTTATGGAGTACCAGCCCTTTGGGTGTCAATGTCAACTTTAGTTTGCAGTGACCTTTATTTAAGCTATTTTGTGTGTCTTATTGTTATTTTGCATGGTTTGCTGTGCTTCCCCCTTTCCGTCTCATAACTGATTTATTGTAGAACCCTCCCCTTTGTCTGGTCTCCATGGGGATAAGAATTGCCCTGATTGCTGGCCCAGCCAATTCTGCTAGGCACCTGAAACTAAAATCATAAGAAAACAATATACATTCAGTGGTGTAAGGTACTTAAGTAGAAATAGGTTAAAGTACTACTTTCGTTGTTTTTTGGGGGTGTCTGTACTTGACTTTACTATTTATATTTTTGACAACTTGTACTTTCTACTCCATATATTTTCCTCTAAAAGTACTCATTACATTTTGAATGCTGAGCAGGAGAGGAGAATGGTCCAATTGACATACTCATCAAGACAACAACCCTGCTCATCCCTGCTCATCCCTACTGCCTCTGATCTGGCGGACTCACTAAAACACAAATGCCTGATTTGTAAATTTGTCTTTTTTACTTATACATTATTTATTTAACCTTTATTTAACCAGGTAGGACAGTTGAGAACAAGTTCTCATTTACAACTGCGACCTGGCCAAGATAAAGCAAAGCAGTGTGACTAAAACAACAATACAGAGTTACACATGGAACAAACAAACATACAGTCAATAACACAATAGAAAAAAACATTATAAATTGTGTGCAAATTAAGTAAGGAGGTAACATGGAACCCAAACTGGCTGCCATCATGCATAAATGTATTTTGTCCACCACACGAAACGCGATCACAACACGCAGGTTAAAATATCATAACAAACTCTGAACCAATTATAGTGCCTTATGAAAGTATTCAGCCCCCTTGAACTTTGCGACCTTTTGCCACATTTCATGCTTCAAACATAAAGATATAAAACTGTATATTTTTGTGAAGAATCAACAACAAGTGGGACACAATCATGAAGTGGAACGACATTTATTGGATATTTCAAACTTTTAACAAATCAAAACTGAAATATTGACGGCAAAATTATTCAGCCCCTTTACTTTCAGTGCAGCAAACTCTCTTCAGAAGTTCAGTGAGGATCTCTGAATGATCCAATGTTGACCTAAATGACTAATGATGATAAATACAATCCACCTGTGTGTAATCAAGTCTCCGTATAAATGCACCTGCACTGTGATAGTCTCAGAGGTCCGTTTGGGGACAGGTCAAAAAGCATTAAACATTTATGGCAATATAGCTAGCTAGCTTGCACTTGCTAGCTAATTTGTCCTATTTAGCTAGCTTGGGGTTGCTAGCTAATTTGTCCTGGGAGATAAACATGGAGTTGTTATTCTAACTGAAATGGAAAAGGTCCTCTACTCCACCAATAAATCCACACATAAAACGGTCAACTGAATCGTTTCCAGTCATCCCTCCTCCTTCCAGGCGTTTTCTTCTCTTGACGTTATATTGCGATTGGCAACTTTCATAAATTAGGCGCATTACTGCCACTGACCTCGTTCGCCTTCAGTCACCCACTTGGGTATTACATTTACATTTACATTTAAGTCATTTAGCAGACGCTCTTATCCAGAGCGATTTACACCAATGATGTGATGGTACTTGGGTACCTGCTTCTATAAACCAATGAGGAGATGGGAGAGGCAGGACTTGCAGCATGATCTGCATCAGAAATAGACGCAGATGCACGTTGGCGTGCGAGCAGTGTGGGTGCAATAATTTAATAATAGAGATGTATTTTCAAAATGTATTTTGCAAAGATGCAAGCAGTGTAGTCAGCCTGTAAGGCAATAAATAGGCCAATAGTGGCAAAGTAATTACAATGTAGACATTTACACTGGAGTGATTTATGTGCAGATGAGGATATATGAGGATGTGTAAGTAGAAACATTGGTGTGCAAAAGAGCAGAAAAACAAATATGGGGATGAGGTAGTTGGTTGGATGGGCAATTTACAGATGGGCTGTGTACAGCTGCAGCGATCTGTAAGCTGCTCTGACACCTGACGCAAAAGTTAGTGAGGGAGAAAGTAGAGGGACACGGACAGAAAGTAGAGGGACACGGACAGAAAAGTACAGGGACACGGACAGAAAGTACAGGGACACGGACAGAAAGTAGAGGGACACGGACAGAAAGTACAGGGACACGGACAGAAAGTAGAGGGACACGGACAGAAAGTACAGGGACACGGACAGAAAGTACAGGGACACGGACAGAAAGTAGAGGGCCACGGACAGAAAGTAGAGGGACACGGACAGAAAGTACAGGGCCACGGACAGAAAGTAGAGGGCCACGGACAGAAAGTAGAGGGACACAGACAGAAAGTAGAGGGCCACGGACAGAAAGTAGAGGGCCACGGACAGAAAGTAGAGGACACGGACAGAAAGTAGAGACCCACGGACAGAAAGTAGAGGGACACGGACAGAAGAAGTACAGGGACACGGACAGAAAGTAGAGGGACCCACGGACAGAAAGTAGAGGACACGGACAGAAAGTAGAGGACACGGACAGAAAGTAGAGGGCCACGGACAGAAAGTAGAGGGACACGGACAGAAAGTAGAGGGACACGGACAGAAAGTAGAGGGCCACGGACAGAAAGTAGAGGACCCACGGACAGAAAGTAGAGGGACACGGACAGAAAGTAGAGGGCCCACGGACAGAAAGTAGAGACCCACGGACAGAAAAGTAGAGGGACACGGACAGAAAGTAGAGGACCACGGACAGAAAGTAGAGACCCACGGACAGAAAGTAGAGGGACCACGGACAGAAAGTAGAGGGACACGGACAGAAAGTAGAGGGACACGGACAGAAAGTAGAGGGCCACGGACAGAAAGTAGAGGGACACGGACAGAAAGTAGAGGGACACGGACAGAAAGTAGAGGACACGGACAGAAAGTAGAGGGACACGGACAGAAAGTAGAGGGACACGGACAGAAAGTAGAGGGACACGGAGAGAAAGTAGGGGACACGGACAGAAAAGTGTCTGCAGAGGGCTCGAACACCAGTTCAAAGTGTTGTATTTATGGTTAGGAGGGCTAAGCACTAGGCCAGACTCAGCACACACAATGTTGTTTTACACCTTCTAAATCATCGTTAATAATGTTTTCAGTAACATCTGTATGGTAAAAATACTATTGTATTTAAGAACAGGCGTTGTCAACAAACTGAGCACCTGGATCCCATTTAGGAGGGTACAATGCCTTCGGACACCGCAGATAGATATGTCTCGTATAGAGCTGATTCCCTTTTCTTCATGACAAAGAAATCATATCTGTTCCACATAGTATATTTCTATCTGAGCCTTCTGTTACATGGTGGGCAGCTTGCAGAGTGCCTCCAGCATCCTTGCCATGAGCTCCACAAATCCCCTTCTCTTGCCAACGTCCATGTTCCATCAACCTGCCTCCTCATCTGGAATTCCCCTGAAGACAGCAGCCTTGTGCTCATAGCTCCACTCTGTATCTACTTTAACTGTGACACACTGGAGTTGAACTCCAAGGAAACCAGTCATGTGAACCTTCCATCAAGGAACTGATTAGGATGTTGTGAACAACTATAAGTTGTGAATTTCCCATGAAGCATATGACATAGGTCATCATGCAGCATGTGTTATAGCAACAGTTGACATAAGAGCACATGACAACATGCTTGACTCTCATTTATGGCAACCATATAACAAGCTTCATAACATCTTATCCTGTTGTTCATAACCATGACATAATATTCATAGCTCTCTGTAGAATGATTAATGAATGCTTTCATATGGCACCTACAGTCTAGTTTACTATAATTCAAGCTTCAAACGTTTGAGCATGGCTCCTGCTAGTGCTGTAGTCTCCAACAAGTGGAGCCTTTGCATTGCATATTAAAGGACATGAGAAGACATTGCTCACTCCTCCTCACTATATTGTGGTTCTGAGAATGGTAAACAATGTTTTCCATCCATTAAATACACTATGTTCCAGCAATAATATTGTAATATAACATTGAATTGTTTTATGGCTTTCAAAGCACCTTGGGGTGAGGATAATGTGTAATCAATAAATTTCAAAATGTCAATATACCGTATCATCAGGAAGACTTAAAAGAGGGACCTATCACCAGGTTGGACCGGTAGCATGCAGTTATTCTCCTGTTCCAAGAGGGGGCATGGTTTGACAGCGAGTGACTGTAATACGCTGGTCACACAGTATACACTGCAACGCACACACACACACACACACACACACACACACACACACACACACACACACACACACACACACACACACACACACACACACACACACACACACACACACACACACACACACACACACACACACACACACACACACACACACACACACACACACACACACACACACGTCCTTTCTGCTGTGTTCCCATTCAGCAGACTACCACTGAAACGGTTTCCTATTGTTCCTTACCATGATAAACACATCTGATACATTAATAAACATGAGAGTCCAAGACAGTTATGTGACAGATAACGAAACGTATACTGTATGTTCCCTACACACTAGGGAGTGCATATGTGTTTGAGCAGTGTTGTTGTCATAAACCCCTGTGTGTCCAGGCAGAACACGTGAGTGTGATTGGTGCTGTGGTTGATGAGTACACAGTGTCAACGTGTCAAGCACTCTTTCCACACAAAACGGACCAATAAACGATGGGTAGCTATCTACACTCGTTTATAGTGCTTCATTTAAACTACTGCCAGTCAGAAGTGCGTAGGTCTCAAACAAAGGATAATGGAAAGAATATATAGCCACACTGTCGAAAACATGGAAGAAATCCAAAATGGAGGCTCACATGCATAAATATATAATGATAAAGGAAACAAGTAAAGTTTCTGTTGATCATTAAACCATCATCAGGGACACAAAAAGGACCAACATGGCAAGAGTGAGATTGTCACGTCCTGACCTTAGAATGACTTTTTCTTTCTCTATTTGGTTAGGTCGGGTGAGATTGTCACGTCCTGACCTTAGAAAGGCTTTTTCTTTCTCTATTTGGTTAGGTCGGGTGAGATTGTCACGTCCTGACCTTAGAAAGACTTTTTCTTTCTCTATTTGGTTAGGTCGGGTGAGATTGTCACGCCCTGACCTTAGAAAGACTTTTTCTTTCTCTATTTGGTTAGGTCGGGTGAGATTGTCACGCCCTGACCTTAGAAATACTTTTTCTTTCTCTATTTGGTTAGGTCGGGTGTGATTTGGGTGGGCATACTAGTTTTTCTGTTTCTTTGGCTGGGTATGGTTCCCAATCAGAGGCAGCTGTCTATCGTTATCTCTGATTGGGGATCATACTTAGGCAGCCTGTTTTCCATCTTAGTTTGTGGGATCTTGTTTTTGCATAGTTGCTGTCTAGCCTTGCAGAACTTTACGTTCGGTTTTGTATTTTGTTGGTTTGTCGGAGTTCAGTATTAAAAATGATGAACACTTTCCATGCTGCGCTTTGGTCTCATTCATCTAACGACGAACGTGACAGAGACGGGATCTGTGGTTGTTGATCTGTTGGTCTGGCTGTTGATCTGTTATCTGGTATAGGTACTTTGTTGTAGCAGAGGTGGTATAGATAAGATACTGTGATGAAGCAGAGATGATATTGATACTGTGTTTTAGTAGAGATGGTATAGATACTGTGTTTTAGTAGAGATGGTACAGATACTGTGTTTTAGTAGAGATGGTATAGATTCTGTGTTTTAGTAGAGATGGTGTAGAT
>NW_025755163.1:0-8099 GCF_021184085.1 Oncorhynchus gorbuscha
CCTCCAGGTCCCTCGGAGAGTTCATCAATGAGCTTGATGCCTTGATAAGCTCCTTTCCTGAGGACGGCTCACCTCTCACAGTTCTGGGCGACTTTAACCTCCCACGTCTACCTTTGACTCATTCCTCTCTGCCTCCTTCTTTCCACTCCTCTCCTCTTTTGACCTCACCCTCTCACCTTCCCCCTACTCACAAGGCAGGCAATACGCTCGACCTCATCTTTACTAGATGCTGTTCTTCCACTAACCTCATTGCAACTCCCCTCCAAGTCTCCGACCACTACCTTGTATCCTTTTCCCTCTCGCTCTCATCCAACACCTCCCACACTGCCCCTACTCGGATGGTATCGCGCCGTCCCAACCTTCGCTCTCTCTCCCCGCTACTCTCTCCTCTTCCATCCTATCATCTCTTCCCTCTGCTCAAACCTTCTCCAACCTATCTCCTGATTCTGCCTCCTCAACCCTCCTCTCCTCCCCTTTCTGCATCCTTTGACTCTCTATGTCCCCTATCTTCCAGGCCGGCTCGGTCCTCCCCTCCCGCTCCGTGGCTTGACGACTCATTGCGAGCTCACAGAACAGGGCTCCGGAAGGCCGAGCGGAAATGGAGGAAAACTCGCCTCCCTGCGGACCTGGCATCCTTTCACTCCCTCCTCTCTACATTTTCCTCCTCTGTCTCTGCTGCTAAAGCCACTTTCTACCACTCTAAATTCCAAGCATCTGCCTCTAACCCTAGGAAGCTCTTTGCCACATTCTCCTCCCTCCTGAATCCTCCTCCCCCCCCCCCTCCTCCCTCTCTGCAGATGACTTCGTCAACCATTTTGAAAAGAAGATCGACGACATCCGATCCTCGTTTGCTAAGTCAAACAACACCGCTGGTTCTGCTCACACTGCCCTACCCTGTGCTCTGACCTCTTTCTCCCCTCTCTCTCAGATGAAATCTCGCGTCTTGTGACGGCGGCGCCCAACAACCTGCCCGCTCGACCCTATCCCTCCTCTCTTCTCCAGACCATTTCCGGAGACCTTCTCCCTTACCTCACCTCGCTCATCAACTTATCCCTGACCGCTGGCTACGTCCCTTCCGTCTTCAAGAGAGCGAGAGTTGCCCCCTTCTGAAAAAACCTACACTCGATCCCTCCGATGTCAACAACTACAGACCAGTATCCCTTCTTTCTTTTCTCTCCAAAACTCTTGAACGTGCCGTCCTTGGTCAGCTCTCCGCTATCTCTCAGAATGACCTTCTTGATCCAAATCAGTCAGGTTTCAAGACTAGTCATTCAACTGAGACTGCTCTTCTCTGTATCACGGAGCGCTCCGCACCGCTAAAGCTAACTCTCTCTCCTCTGCTCTCATCCTTCTAGACCTATCGGCTGCCTTCGATACTGTGAACCATCAGATCCTCCTCTCCACCCTCTCCGAGTTGGGCATCTCCGGCGCGGCCCACGCTTGGATTGCGTCCTACCTGACAGGTCGCTCCTACCAGGTGGCGTGGCGAATCTGTCTCCTCTCACAGCTCTCACCACTGGTGTCCCAGGGCTCTGTTCTAGGCCCTCTCCTATTCCTCAGCTATACACCCAAGTCACTTGGCTCTGTCATAACCTCACATGGTCTCTCCTATCATTGCTATGCAGACGACACACAATTAATCTTCTCCTTTCCCCCTTCTGATGACCAGGTGGCGAATCGCATCTCTGCATGTCTGGCAGACATATCAGTGTGGATGACGGATCACCACCTCAAGCTGAACTTGGCAGACGGAGCTGCCTCTTCCTCCCGGGAAGGACTGCCCGTTCCATGATCTACGCCATCACGGTTGACAACTCCATTGTGTCCTCCTCCCAGAGCGCTAAGAGCCTTGGCGTGATCCTGGACAACAAACTGTCGTTCTCAACTAACATCAAGGCGGTGGCCCGTTCCTGTAGGTTCATGCTCTACAACATCCGCAGGGCGACCCTGCCTCCACACAGGAAGCGGCGCAGGTCCTAATCCAGGCACTTGTCATCTCCCGTCTGGATTACTGCAGCTCGCTGTTGGCTGGGCTCCTGCCTGTGCCATTAAACCCCCCTACAACTCATCCCAGAACGCCGCAGCCACGTCTGTGTTCGGCCTTCCAAGTTCTCTCGTCCTGCCCAGCTCCTCCGCTCTCTCCACTGGCTTCCAGTTGAAGCTCGCATCCGCTACAAGACCATGGTGCTTGCCTACGGAGCTGTGAGGGGAACGGCACCTCCAGTACCTCCAGGCTCTGATCAGGCCCTACACCCAAATAAGGGCACTGCGTTCATCCCACCTCTGGCCTGCTCGCCTCCCTACCACTGAGGAAGTACAGTTCCCGCTCAGCCCAGTCAAAACTGTTGCTGCTCTGGCTCCCCAATGGTGGAACAAACTCCCTCACGACGCCAGGACAGCGGAGTCAATCACCACCTTCCGGAGACACCTGAAACCCCCACCTCTTTAAGGGAATACCTAGGATAGGATAAAGTAATCCTTCTCACCCCCCTCCCCCTTAAAAATATTTAGATGCACTATTGTAAAGTGGTTGTTCCACTGGATGTCATAAGGTGAATGCACCAATTTGTAGTCGCTCTGGATAGAGCGTCTGCTAAATGACTTAAATGTAAATGTAAATGTAGTTATCTGACATAGATAACTACCGTCCAATCTCCAAATGATCTTGCTTTCAAACTTTTAGAATCCTGACCAACTGTCAGATAAGAACTTCTCGTTCTATTCTTAATAATGTGAATTGAGGTTTTAGACCTGGTCATACAGTAGCACCGTTTCAGCTGCTACGCTCCTTTTAGATAAGCGTTAAGTTGCTTGGATCTTAAAAATCATTGTGCTGCCTTATTTATAGAGGCTTTCCAAGGACTTTGACACTGTTGACCATCACACTCTCATTCAAAAGAGTTGACTGAAATAGGCCTGAATCAGGCTTCTTGCAAGTGGTTTTGAGAATGATCTGTCAGACAGGGTACAGTGTGTGATTTGTGATGGTGTCATGTCTAGGTTCCTGGATATTAGGAAAGGTGTACCACAGGGGTCGCTACCGAGATCTGTTCTCTTCACTATTTCTATACATAATATAGGTCTATTTGTTCAAACTTGTAATATTCATCTGTATGCAGATGATCCTGTTATGTATGCCATTGCCCCAACTGTTGACCAGGTGTTGTTAGAGCTGCAATCTGACTTTGGTGCCTTACAGAATGCCCTGTTTTTTTAAAAAGTTGGACTTAATGTGGGCAACACTAAATATATGTTTTTCTCTAATTCTCACACTTTTTTCTCCAATGGACTATATATTTATTAATTGAACGGTTCTCCCATTGATCAGGTTCCTGCTTATGAATATCTGGGCTTTTGGATTGACAAGGATTTATCATTTAAAAAACATACTGTGGCAGGTAGCCTAGTGGTGAGAGGCAGGTAGCCTAGTGGTTAGAGGCAGGTAGCCTAGTGGTTAGAGGCAGGTAGCCTAGTGGTTAGAGACAGGTAGCCTAGTGGTTAGAGGCAGGTAGTCTAGTGGTTAGAGGCAGGTAGCCTAGTGGTTAGAGGCAGGTAGCCTAGTGGTTAGAGGCAGGTAGCCTATTGATTAGAGGCAGGTAGCCTAGTGGTTAGAGGCAGGTAGCCTAGTGGTTAGAGGCAGGTAGCCTAGTGGTTAGAGGCAGGTAGCCTAGTGGTTAGAGGCAGGTAGCCTAGTGATTAGAGGCAGGTAGCCTAGTGGTTAGAGGCAGGTAGCCTAGTGGTTAGAGGCAGGTAGCCTAGTGATTAGAGGCAGGTAGCCTAGTGGTTAGAGGCAGGTAGCCTAGTGGTTAGAGGCAGGTAGCCTAGTGGTTAGAGGCAGGTAGCCTAGTGGTTAGAGGCAGGTAGCCTAGTGGTGAGAGGCAGGTAGCCTAGTGGTTAGAGGCAGGTAGCCTAGTGGTTAGAGGCAGGTAGCCTAGTGGTTAGAGGCAGGTAGCCTAGTGGTGAGAGGCAGGTAGCCTAGTGGTGAGAGGCAGGTAGCCTAGTGGTTAGAGGCAGGTAGCCTAGTGGTTAGAGGCAGGTAGCCTAGTGGTTAGAGGCAGGTAGCCTAGTGGTGAGAGGCAGGTAGCCTAGTGGTGAGAGGCAGGTAGCCTAGTGGTTAGAGGCAGGTAGCCTAGTGGTTAGAGGCAGGTAGCCTAGTGGTTAGAGGCAGGTAGCCTAGTGGTGAGAGGCAGGTAGCCTAGTGGTTAGAGGCAGGTAGCCTAGTGGTTAGAGGCAGGTAGCCTAGTGGTTAGAGGCAGGTAACCTAGTGGTTAGAGGCAGGTAGCCTAGTGGTTAGAGGCAGGTAGCCTGGTGGTTAGAGCGTTGAACTAGTAACTGAAAGGTTGCAAGTTTGAATCCCCGATCTGACAAGGTAAAAATCTGTCGTTTTGCCCCTGAACAAGGCAGTTAACCCACTGTACCTAGGCAGTCATTTAAAATGAGAATTTGTTCTTAACTGACTTGCCTAGTTAAATTAAAATAAACTGTTTAAAAAGCTCAGATTTAAAGTGGGCTGATTAAAAAAAAATAGATCTTGCCTCTCCCTAAACAGCAGGAAACAGATTGTACAGTCAACTTTCCTGACAGTTCTTAGAAAACTATGGTGACGCAATACCCAGAATACAACAAACAGCCACTAACTACTTTTAACCCTTAGGATGCTGTCTACCATAGAGCCCTTCACTTTATCACAGGTGACAGTTTTAATACTCACAACTGCATCCTGTATCAAAAGGTTGTCTGGTTCTCATTGAAGTCCCGTAGATCAATTCATTACTCCCTGTTTGTTTACGACGCTTGTTTACAATTAGATGTTCTGGTGCCGCCCGGGAAGTTTAGAGTGTTAAATGAATACCTAGTAGCTGAGGACTGTCTTTCATAAATGTTGTGTTTGTATTGATTGTTGTTTTGTTTGACATTGTATTGGTTGTGGTATTGCTGTGATCAGGGCACCCTTGGGATTCAGACCATGGTCTCAATGGGTTTTCCCTGAATAAATGAAGAATAATCTAATATAATAATCCATTACATCTACAGCGCTGGCCGCCCACTGGACCAGTGCTATTTACCTTGTGTTCATTCTGAAGTTGAATGCTGGCCCTATTCTGTAGGCAACATGCTGAGAGGTTGATCCAGGTCCCTTTTGAACGGTTCCTCTCCTGGCTCAGCAATGTGAAACTGGGACATGATATAACAACCTGTTGGTAGGTTCCAGTACATCAGGGATACTTTTGAACGGTTCCTCTCCTGGCTCAGCAATGTGAAACTGGGACATGATATAACAACCTGTTGGTAGGTTCCAGTACATCAGGGATACTTTTGAACAGTTCCTCTCCTGGCTCAGCAATGTGAAACTGGGACATGATATAACAACCTGTTGGTAGGTTCCAGTACATCAGGGATACTTTTGAACAGTTCCTCTCCTGGCTCAGCAATGTGAAACTGAGACATGATATAACAACCTGTTGGTAGGTTCCAGTACATCAGGGATACTTGTTGTCGTGGAGAGTTTTAATTCGTTTTTTGAATGGTTGTTTTGTTCCCAGTAGTTTGAACTCTGACCTGGGAAACTATCCTCTCTGACCTTAATCGGAGGACACAGGCCCTGCTCAGTTTGACTGTCAGCTCCAGAGGAAAAAGACACCCCTGCAAAGAGGAAGAGACAGACTGACTTGTCTTGGCTGAAGTAGGATGTGTGTGTGTGTGTGTGTGTGTGTGTGTGTGTGTGTGTGTGTGTGTGTGTGTGTGTGTGTGTGTGTGTGTGTGTGTGTGTGTGTGTGTGTGTGTGCGTGCGTGCGTGCGTGCGTGCGTGCGTGCGTGCGTGCGTGCTTGTGCGTGCGTGCTTGTGTGTGCGTGTGTGTGTGCACATCCAAGTGCCACCTTCTTCCTAGCCTGCACCAGTGCTGATTGCCTTGTAGCCTGACCTTCACACTGAAAGAAGCTGCCACTGCAGTGATTACAGTACGTGGACAGACATACATCCAATCACCCAGTGTTTGGAAAGCTGCTGCACTGCTGTACGTAGCCCTGCTGTGAGCACTGAATAAATATTATCTCTGAGTGTCGGTTGTTTCCTCTTAAGCCTAACACCCTGGCTCGAGACTTGACATCTTGGCTCACTGATGCAGTCATACCTAGCTGCACCATTGTATCAATCAGTTTCTTACCATCATGAAATGTTGAAATTAGATTACCATCATGATCATCATCATTATCGTTATCATTAGCATCCCTCATTCCTGACCTCACATCTTTAGTAACATCTCCTAAGGCAGCAGCGTAAAGCCATACATTTCTATAAGAACTGTTCACATCATCATAAATTGGCAATTCACATCGCCTATACATTAAGCGCTTGCCAGAGTTGAAGAAGATAATTAAATGTACTACCCTACTGTTTGTATGTCTTCTACAGAGTATTAAACAATACTTACTCTGCGAGTGAAGGCCTGTGCTGAGGCATTGTGGGATCACATGGCATAACAAGTAGAGGAGGACCTCCCTAAAATACAAATGTCATGTCATCACAAATGTTATGAACCCAGATTTTAGGTACGCATATTTTAGGAACACAGATGTTAGGAACGCAGATGTTAAGAATACAGATGTTAGGAACGCAGATGTTAGGAACGCTGATGTTAGGAACACAGATGTTAGGAACACAGATGTTAGGAACCCAGATGTTAGGAACACAGATATTAGGAACACAGATGTTGGAACACAGATGTTAGGAACACTGATTTTAGGAACCCAGCTGTCAGGAACACTGATGCTAGGAACACAGATATTAGGAACACAGATGTTAGGGACACAGATGTTTGGTTAGGAATACTGATGTTAGGTTAGGAAAACAAATGTTAGGAACACATATGTTAGGTTAGGAACACAAATGTTAGGAATACAGATGTTAGGTTAGGAACACAGATGTTAGGTTAGGAACACAGATGTTAGGAACACAGATGTTAGGTTAGGAACACAGATGTTAGGTTAGGAACACACATGTTAGGAATACAGATGTTAGGTTAGGAACACAGATGTTAGGTTAGGAACACAGATGTTAGGTTAGGAACACAGATGTTAGGTTAGGAACACGGATGTTAAGTTAGGAACACAGATGTTAGGTTAGGAACACAGATGTTAGGTTAGGAACACACATGTTAGGAATACAGATGTTAGGTTAGGAACACAGATGTTAGGTTAGGAACACAGATGTTAGGTTAGGAACACGGATGTTAAGTTAGGAACACAGATGTTAGGTTAGGAACACGGATGTTAAGTTAGGAACACAGATGTTAGGTTAGGAACACAGATGTTAGGAACACAGATGTTAGGTTAGGAACACGGATGTTAAGTTAGGAACACAGATGTTAGGTTAGGAACACGGATGTTAAGTTAGGAACACAGATGTTAGGTTAGGAACACAGATGTTAGGTTAGGAACACAGATGTTAGGTTAGGAACACAGATGTTAGGTTAGGAACACAGATGTTAGGAACACAGATGTTAGGTTAGGAACACAGATGTTAGGTTAGGAACACAGATGTTAGGTTAGGAACACAGATGTTAGGTTAGGAACACGGATGTTAAGTTAGGAACACAGATGTTAGGTTAGGAACACGGATGTTAGGTTAGGAACACACATGTTAGGAACACAGATGTTAGGTTAGGAACACAGATGTTAGGTTAGGAACACAGATGTTAGGTTAGGAACACCGATGTTAGGAATACAGATGTTAGGTTAGGAACACAGATGTTAGGAGTACAGATATTGGGTTACATGGATGCCACCAGATGTTAGGAACACAGATGTTAGGTTAGGAACACATATGTTAGGAACACAGATGTTAGGAACACAGATGTTAGGTTAGGAACACGGATGTTAAGTTAGGAACACAGATGTTAGGTTAGGAACACGGATGTTAAGTTAGGAACACAGATGTTAAGTTAGGAACACAGATGTTAGAGGTTAGGAACACAGATGTTAGGTTAGGAACACAGATGTTAGGTTAGGAACACAGATGTTAGGTCAAGCACAGATGTTAGGTTAGGAACACGGATGTTGGGTTAGGAACACAGATGTTGGGTCAGGAACACAGATGTTAG
>NW_025755164.1:0-8097 GCF_021184085.1 Oncorhynchus gorbuscha
CACCATGGTCTTGTAGCGGATGCGAGCTTCAACTGGAAGCCAGTGGAGAGAGCGGAGGAGCGGGGTGACGTGAGAGAACTTGGGAAGGTTGAACACTAGACGGGCTGCGGCGTTCTGGATGAGTTGTAGGGGTTTAATGGCACAGGCAGGAGCCCAGCCAACAGCGAGGTGCAGTAATCCAGACGGGAGATGACAAGTGCCTGGATTAGGACCTGCGCCGCTTCCTGTGTGAGGCAGGGGTCGTACTCTGCGGATGTTGTAGAGCATGAACCTACAGGAACGGGCCACCGCCTTGATGTTAGTTGAGAACGACAGGGTGTTGTCCAGGATCACGCCAAGGTTCTTGGCTCTGGGAGGAGGACACAATGGAGTTGTCAACCGTGATGGCGAGATCATGGAGCAGGCAATCCTTCCCGGGAGGAAGAGCAGCTCCGTCTTGCGAAGTTCAGCTTGAGGTGGTGATCCGTCATCCCACACTGATATGTCTGCCAGACATGCAGAGATGCGATTCGCCACCTGGTGTCAGAAGGGGAAGGAGAAGATTAATTGTGTCGTCTGCATAGCAATGATAGGAGAGACCATGTGAGGTTATGACAGAGCCAAGTGACTTGGTGGTATAGCGAGAATAGGAGGGGCCTAGGAACAGAGCCCTAGGGGACACCAGTGGTGAGCGCGTGGTGAGGAGACAGATTCTCGCCACGCCACCTGGTAGGAGCGACCTGTCAGGTAGGACATAATCAAGCGTGGGCGCGCCAGAATGCCAACTCGGAGAGGGTGGAGAGGAGGATCTGATGGTTCACAGTATCGAAGGCAGCCGATAGGTCTAGGAAGGATGGGAGAGCAGAGGAGGTTAGCTTTAGCGGTGCGTAGCGCCTCCGTGATACAGAGAAGAGCAGTCTCAGTTGAATGACTAGTCTTGAAACCTGACTGATTTGGATCAAGAAGGTCATTCTGAGAGAGATAGCGGGAGAGCTGACCAAGGACGGCACGTTCAAGAGTTTTGGAGAAAGAAGAAGGGATACTGGTCTGTAGTTGTTAACATCGGAGGGATCGAGTGTAGGTTTTTTCAGAAGGGATGCAACTCTCGCTCTCTTGAGACGGAAGGGACGTAGCCAGCGGTCAGGGATAAGTTGATGAGCGGGTGAGGTAAGGAGAAGGTCTCCGGAAATGGTCTGGAGAAGAGAGAGGGAGGATAGGGTCAAGCGGGCAGGTTGTTGGGCGGCCGGCCGTCACAAGACACGAGATTTCATCTGGAGAGAGGAAGAAAGAGGTCAGAGCACAGGGTAGGGCAGTGTGAGCAGAACCAGCAGTGTCGTTTGACTTAGCAAACGAGGATCGGATGTCGTCGACCTTCTTTTCAAAATGGTTGACGAAGTCATCTGCAGGGAGGAGGGGGGGGATTCAGGAGGAGGAGAAGGTGGCAAAGAGCTTCCTAGGGTTAGAGGCAGATGGTTGAAATTTAGAGTGGTAGAAAGTGGTTTTGCAGCAAGACAGAGGGAGGAAAATGTAGAGAGGAGAGCGAAAGGATGCCAGGTCCGCAGGGAGGCGAGTTTTCCTCCATTTCACCTCGGCTGCCGAACCCCTGTTCTGTGAGCTGCAATGAGTCGTCAAGCCACGGAGCGGGAGGGAGGACCGAGCCGGCCTGGAAAGATAGGGGACATAGAGAGTCAAAGGATGCAGAAAGGGAGGAAGGAGCATTGAGGAGGCAGAATCAGGAGATAGGTTGGAGAAGGTTTGAGCAGAGGGAAGAGATGATAGGATGGAAGAGGAGAGAGTAGCGGGGGAGAGAGCGAAGGTTGGGACGGCGCGATACCATCCAGTAGGGGCAGTGTGGGAAGTGTTGGATGAGAGCGAGAGGGAAAAGGATACAAGGTAGTGGTCGGAGACTTGGAGAGTTGCAATGAGGTTAGTGGAAGAACAGCATCTAGTAAAGATGAGGTCGGCGTATTGCCTGCCTTGTGAGTAGGGAAGGTGAGAGGTGAGGTCAAAGAGGAGAGGAGTGGAAGAAGGGAGGCAGAGAGGAATGAGTCAAAGGTAGACGTGGGGAGGTTAAAGTCGCCCAGAACTGTGAGAGGTGAGCCGTCCTCAGGAAAGGAGCTTATCAATGCATCAAGCTCATTGATGAACTCTCCGAGGGACCTGGAGCGATAAATGATAAGGATGTTAAGCTTGAAAGGGCTGGTAACTGTGACATGAAATTCAAAGGAGGCGATAGACAGATGGGTAAGGGAGAAAGAGAGAATGACCACTTGGAAGAGATAAGGATCCCGATGCCACCACCACCAGGGCTCTATTCAGTCTGTGAACCTGAAGCGTTACAGATTCCACAATAGAAATGTAAAGGTCATTTTCGACTGAGCCGACATACCGTGAATTCAGTCTCCGTTAAAATCTGGAACATTACATTTTCAATCACGTTGTAAATCTGAACTCCCACAACGCGGATTGAAAAGAGCCCGAGACATCAAACATCTCTTCTCCTGCACCTACATCTACGTTGTCCGGACTTCTTCCCCATTCCCTCATTATAAAAACAGTGTGTTTAAAGCACTGAGTCAATAACAGGGAAGAAGGAGTAGACAGATGTCCATTATTTCTCTCATACACATGGTTCAATACAGTCCTTGAGAAGACAGACAGATCAGCTCCAAAACAACATTATCTTCATCAAGAGAGGACCGCACAAATGAAGCGATCGATCGCAGGTGAAGATAAATGGGGGACGAGAACAAAGTCATCCCCCATAACCCAATACTTATCTTGAGAACGCTGCAGTAACACATAAGTTGAAGCTGCAGTAACATGAGCATGGTTACCATTTTTCCCTTCATCATAAAGTGTGTTGATGACGTTGATGACTGTTTGCAAATCCAATCAGTTATAATAAAAATGTCTTCAGCTAGCTGATCTAGCTTCAGTCGAGTGGTCATTTACTTCCCAAAGTAGAAATAAATAATTTACTACTCTTACCTATTATTCTTTGTGCCTCCGTGCTTTTTACACCTGTTGGGGAAATGGTGATAATCATAAACATGTCGTGATGAGTTGTGATGCTAATCGAGGTTCACTAACAATAACATATATTGCATGGGAGGGTGATATGCATCTCTATGTTTCTGCATCTTCACTAACCTCGTCCTCATGCTATTGTGCACTGTGCATATAGGCCTGGGACATCAACCAATCAAAAGTTGGCCTTGTGTGCGTGACCATAGAACTCGAATAGGAATTTAATTTTAGCGAATCACAAGACTGCGAGGCGTGGCTCTGTGCTTGTGGTGTGCTATCGTACGTGGAGGTTTAGGGAAGGTGTTGTGGGGGAGATGATTGGTTTAAACCAGTGCCTTATGGTATGCGCTGGGAGTTTCTCCCGGCTCTCTGCACTGGCTAACGAAGGCCAAGTTTGACTCTCTGGTCCACCAGGCTCTCTGCGCATTTGGGCAGATGTGTCTGGGAATGAGAATCTTCACAAGTTAGTATTTTCTCCTGTTCATCCACAAACATACTGCAGTACAAAGGCTATTTACACAGGAAGCCTAATCCTGATATTTTTCCCAATTATTGGCAAAAATCTGAGTTGATTGATGTAAACACAGCCAAATCAACCCCATGTCCCTTTCTCAGTTAATTGTCTCGCACCCCTCTAGCCTATCCTCCCACTCCCCTCTAGCCTATCCTCCCACTCCTCTAGCCTATCCTCCCACCCCTCCTAGCCTATCCTCCCACCCCTCTAGCCTATCCTCCCACCCCTCTAGCCTATCATCCCACTCCTCTAGCCTATCCTCCCACCCCTCTAGCCTATCCTCCCACTCCTCTAGCCTATCCTCCCACCCTCTAGCCTATCCTCCCACCCCTCTAGCCTATCCTCCCACCCCTCCCTAGCCTATCCTCCCACCCCTCTAGCCTATCCTCCCACCCTCTAGCCTATCCTCCCACCCCTCTAGCCTATCCTCCCACCCCTCTAGCCTATCCCCACCCCTCTAGCCTATCCTCCCACCCCTCTAGCCTATCCTCCCACCCCTCTAGCCTATCCTCCCACCCCTCTAGCCTATCCTCCCACCCCTCTAGCCTATCCTGCAGCCCTCCCTAGCCTATCCTCGCAGCCCTCTAGCCTATCCTCCCCTCCTCTAGCCTATCCTCCCACTCCTCTAGCCTATCCTCCCACCCCTCTAGCCTATCCTCGCAGCCCTCTAGCCCTATCCCTGCGCAGCCCTCTAGCCTATTCTCCCACCCTCTAGCCTATCCTCCCACCCCTCTAGCCTATCCTCCCACCCCTCTAGCCTATCCTCCTTCCCCCTCTAGCCTATCCTCCCACCCCTCTAGCCTATCCTCCCACCCCTCTAGCCTATCCTCCCACCCCCCTAGCCTATCCTCCCACCCCTCTAGCCTATCCTCCCACCCTCTAGCCTATCCTCCCACCCCTCTAGCCTATCCTCCCACCCCTCAGCCTATCCTCCCACCCCTCTAGCCTATCCTCCCACCCTCTAGCCTATTCTCCCACCCCTCTAGCCTATCCTCCCACCCCTCCTAGCCTATTCTCGCACTCCTCCAGCCTATCCTCGCAGCCCCTAGCCTATCCTCCCACCCCTCTAGCCTATCCTCCCACCTCTCCTAGCCTATCCTCCCACCCATCTAGCCTATACTCCCACTCCTCTAGCCTATCCTCGCACCCCCTCTAGCCTATCCCTCGCAGCCCTCTAGCCTATCCTCCCACTCCTCCTAGCCTATCCTCCCACTCCTCTAGCCTATCCTCGCACCCCTCTAGCCTATCCTCCCACCCCTCCAGCCTATCCTCCCACCCCTCTAGCCCTATCCTCCCACCCCTCTAGCCTATCCCTCCCACCCCTCTAGCCTATCCTCCCACCCTCTAGCCTATCCTCCCACCCCCTAGCTCATCCCCACTCCTAGCCTATCCTCCCACCCCTCTGCCTATCCTCCCACCCTCTAGCCTATCCTCCACCCCTCTAGCCTATCCTCCCACCCCTCTAGCCTATCCTCGCAGCCTCTAGCCTATCCTCCCACTCCTCCAGCCACATCCTCCCACCCTCTAGCCTATCCTCCCACTCCTCTAGCCTATCCTCCCACCCCTCTAGCCTATCTCGGCAGCCCTCTAGCCTATCCTGCGCAGCCCTCTAGTCTATTCTCCCACCCCTCTAGCCTATCCTCCCACCCCTCTAGCCTATCCTCCCACCCCTCTAGCCTATCCTCCCACCCCTCTAGCCTATCCTCCCACCCCTCTAGCCTATCCTCCCACCCCTCTAGCCTATCCTCCCACCCTCTAGCCTATCCTCCCACCCCTCTAGCCTATCCTCCCACCCCTCTAGCCTATCCTCCCACCCCTCTAGCCTATCCTCCCACCCCTCCTAGCCTATCCTCCCACCCCTCTAGCCTATCCTCCCACCCCTCCTAGCCTATTCTCCCACCCCTCTAGCCTATCCTCCCACCCTCTAGCCTATCCTCCCACCCCTCTAGCCTATCCTCGCACCCCCTCTAGCCTATCCTCCCACCCTCTAGCCTATCCTCGCAGCCCTCTAGCCTATCCTCGCAGCCCTCTAGCCTATCCTCCCACTCCTCTAGCCTATCCTCGCACCCCTCTAGCCTATCCTCCCACCCCTCTAGCTATCCTCTCACCCCTCTAGCCTATCCTCGCAGCCCTCTAGCCTATCCTCGCAGCCCTCTAGCCTATCCTCGCACTCCTCTAGCCTATCCTCGCACTCCTCTAGCCTATCCTCGCAGCCCTCTAGCCTATCCTCGCACTCCTCTAGCCTATCCTCGCAGCCCTCTAGCCTATCCTCGCACCCCTCTAGCCTATCCTCGCACCCCTCTAGCCTATCCCTCGCAGCCCTCTAGCCTATCCTCGCAGCCCTCTAGCCTATCCTCGCAGCCCTCTAGCCTATCCTCGC
The DNA here is from genome assembly GCF_021184085.1 of Oncorhynchus gorbuscha. NCBI lineage: Eukaryota > Metazoa > Chordata > Actinopteri > Salmoniformes > Salmonidae > Oncorhynchus > Oncorhynchus gorbuscha. Next base: position 5,904 of record NW_025755164.1, read on the forward strand.
ACTCTCTAGCCTATCTCGCAGCCCTCTAGCCTATCTGCAGCCCTCTAGCCTATTCTCCCACCCCTCTAGCCTATCCTCCCACCCCTCTAACCTATCCTCCCACCCCTCTAGCCCTATCCTCCCACCCCTCTAGCCTATCCTCGCAGCCTCTAGCCTATCCTCGCAGCCCTCTAGCCTATCCTCCCACCCCCTCTAGCCTATCCTCCCACTCCTCTAGCCTATCCTCCCACCCCTCTAGCCTATCCTCGCACCCCTCCTAGCCTATCTCGCAGCCCTCTAGCCTATCCTCGCACCCCTCTAGCCTATCCTCGCAGCCCTCTAGCCTATCCTCGCACCCCTCTAGCCTATCCTCGCAGCCCTCTAGCCTATCCTCGCAGCCCTCTAGCCTATCCTCCCACCCCTCTAGCCTATCCTCCCCACCCCTCTAGCCTATCCCTCGCAGCCCTCTAGTCTATTCTCCCACCCTCTAGCCTATCCTCCCACCCCTCCTGGCTATCCTCCTACGCACCCCTCTAGCCTATCCTCGCACCCCTCCCTAGCCTATCCTCGCACCCCTCTAGCCTATCCTCGCACCCCTCTAGCCTATCCTCGCACCCTCTAGCCTATCCTCGCACCCTCTAGCCTATCTACTCAGCCTATCCTCCCACCCCTCTAGCTTATCCTCCCACCCCTCTAGCCTATCCTCGCACCCCTCTAGCCTATCCTCCCACCCCTCTAGCCTATCCTCCCACCCCTCTAGCCTATCCTCGCAGCCCTCTAGCCTATCTCGCACTCTCTAGCCTATCTCGCACTCTCTAGCCTATCCTCGCACCCCTCTAGCCTATCCTCGCACCCCTCTAGCCTATCCTCGCACCCCTCTAGCCTATCCTCGCACCCCTCTAGCCTATCCTCGCAGCCCTCTAGCCTATCCTCGCACCCCTCTAGCCTATCCTCGCACCCCTCTAGCCTATCCTCGCACCCCTCTAGTCTATCCTCGCAGCCCTCTAGCCTATCCTCGCAGCCCTCTAGCCTATCCTCGCAGCCCTCTAGCCTATCCTCGCAGCCCTCTAGCCTATCCTCGCAGCCCTCTAGCCTATCCTCGCAGCCCTCTAGCCTATCCTCGCACTCCTCTAGCCTATCCTCGCAGCCCTCTAGCCTATCCTCGCAGCCCTCTAGCCTATTCTCCCACCCCTCTAGCCTATCCTCCCACCCCTCTAGCCTATCCTCCCACCCCTCTAGCCTATCCTCGCACCCCTCTAGCCTATCCTCGCAGCCCTCTAGCCTATCCTCGCAGCCCTCTAGCCTATCCTCCCACCCCTCTAGCCTATCCTCCCACTCCTCTAGCCTATCCTCCCACCCCTCTAGCCTATCCTCGCACCCCTCTAGCCTATCCTCGCAGCCCTCTAGCCTATCCTCGCACCCCTCTAGCCTATCCTCGCAGCCCTCTAGCCTATCCTCGCACCCCTCTAGCCTATCCTCGCAGCCCTCTAGCCTATCCTCGCAGCCCTCTAGCCTATCCTCCCACCCCTCTAGCCTATCCTCCCACCCCTCTAGCCTATCCTCGCAGCCCTCTAGTCTATTCTCCCACCCCTCTAGCCTATCCTCCCACCCCTCTAGCCTATCCTCCCACCCCTCTAGCCTATCCTCGCACCCCTCTAGCCTATCCTCGCACCCCTCTAGCCTATCCTCGCACCCCTCTAGCCTATCCTCGCAGCCCTCTAGCCTATCCTCGCACCCTCTAGCCTATCCTCGCACCCTCTAGCCTATCTCGCACTCTCTAGCTATCCTCCTACCCTCTAGCCTATCCTCCCACCCCTCTAGCCTATCCTCGCACCCTCTAGCCTATCCTCCCACCCTCTAGCCTATCCTCCCACCCCTCTAGCCTATCCTCGCAGCTCCTCTAGCCTATCCTCGCACTCCTCTAGCTCTATCTCGCACTCCTCTAGCCTATCCTCGCACTCCCTCTAGCCTATCCTCGCAGCTCCTCTAGCCTATCCTCGCACCCTCTAGCCTATCCTCGCACCCTCTAGCCTATCTCGCAGCCCTCTAGCCTATCCCGCACCCTCTAGCCTATCTCGCACTCTCTAGCCTATCTCGCAGCCCTCTAGCCTATCCTCGCAGCCCTCTAGCCTATCCTCGCAGCCCTCTAGCCTATCCTCGCAGCCCTCTAGCCTATCCTCGCAGCCCCTCTAGCCTATCCTCGCAGCCCTCTAGC
>NW_025755165.1:0-8096 GCF_021184085.1 Oncorhynchus gorbuscha
AGGTGGAGAGAGAGAGAGGTAGAGAGGTAGTGTGGTAGAGAGACGAGAGAGGTGGAGAGACAGAGAGGTGGAGAGATAGAGGTAGAGAGACAGAGAGGTAGAGAGACAGAGAGGTAGAGAGACGAGAGGTGAGAGAGACGAGAGGTAGAGAGAGAGAGAGAGGTAGAGAGACAGAGAGGTAGAGAGACAGAGAGTAGAGAGACAGAGAGGTAGAGAGACAGAGAGGTAGAGACAGAGGTAGAGAGACAGAGAGAGTAGAGAGACAGAGAGGTAGAGAGACAGAGAGTAGAGAGACGAGAGAGAGATGAGAGAGCAGAGAGGTGGAGAGAGACAGAGGTAGAGAGACAGAGAGGTAGAGAGACAGAGAGAGAGACAGAGAGGTAGAGAGACAGAGAGGTAGAGAGACAGAGGTGGAGAGACAGAGAGGTAGAGAGACAGAGAGAGAGAGAGAGTAGAGAGACAGAGAGAGAGAGTAGAGAGACAGAGAGGTAGAGAGAGCGAGAGAGAGTAGAGAGAGAGAGAGAGTGTAGAGAGACAGACAGAGAGTAGAGAGACGAGAGGTGAGAGAGACAGAGAGGTAGAGAGAGCAGAGAGAGTAGAGAGAGAGAGAGAGAGAGAGAGCGAGAGAGAGTAGAGAGAGAGAGAGAGTGAGAGAGACAGAGAGGTGGAGAGACAGAGAGGTGAGAGAGACGAGAGAGAGTGAGAGAGACAGAGAGGTGGAGAGACAGAGAGGTGGAGAGAGAGAGAGGTGGGAGAGACAGAGAGGTGGAGAGACAGAGAGGTGAGAGAGACGGAGAGGTGGAGAGACGGAGAGGTGGAGAGAGCAGAGAGAGGTGAGAGAGACAGAGAGGTGGAGAGACAGAGAGGTGAGAGAGAGAGCGAGAGAGAGTGAGAGAGACGGAGAGAGAGTGGAGAGACAGAGAGGTGGAGAGACAGAGAGGTGGGAGAGACAGAGAGGTGGAGAGACCGAGAGGTAGAGAGACAGAGAGGTGGAGAGACGGAGAGGTGGAGAGACAGAGAGGTGGAGAGACAGAGAGGTAGAGAGACAGAGAGGTAGAGAGACAGAGAGGTAGAGAGACAGAGAGGTGGAGTGACAGAGAGGTAGAGAGAGAGAGAGAGGTAGTGTGGTAGAGAGGTAGAGAGACAGAGAGGTGGAGTGACAGAGAGGTAGAGAGGTAGTGTGGTAGAGAGACAGAGAGGTGGAGAGAGAGAGGTGAGAGAGAGGTGGAGTGACAGAGAGAGAGAGAGAGAAGGAGAGAGAGAGGTGGAGAACAGAGAGAGAGTGGTAGAGAGACAGAGTGGTAGAGAGACAGAGTGGTAGAGAGACAGAGAGGGAGAGAGAGAGGTGGAGAACAGAGAGGTAGAGAGACAGAGAGGGAGGAGAGAGAGAGAGTAGAGAGAGAGAGAGGTAGAGAGACGAGAGAGAGGTGGAGAGACAGAGAGGTAGAGAGACAGAGAGGTGGAGGACAGAGAGGTAGAGAGACAGAGAGGTAGAGAGACAGAGAGGTAGAGAGACAGAGAGGTGGAGTGACAGAGAGCTGGAGTGACAGAGAGGTAGAGAGACAGAGAGGTAGAGAGACACCTGCCATCCCATCAGACCCTAGTCTCTCCCTACACCTGCCCATCTATACACCTGCCATCCCATCAGACCCTAGTCTCTCCCTACACCTGTCTTCATCCCATCGGACCCTAGTCTCTCCCTACACCTGCCATCCCATCAGACCCTAGTCTCTTCCTACACCTGCCCATCTATACACCTGCCATCCCATCAGACCCTAGTCTCTCCCTGCACCTGCCCATCTATACACCTGCCATCCCATCAGACCCTAGTCTCTCCCTACACCTGCCATCCCATCAGACCCTAGTCTCTCCCTACACCTGCCCATCTATACACCTGCCATCCCATCAGACCCTAGTCTCTCACTACACTCTCACCATCCCATCAGACCCCTAGTATCTCCCTACACCTGCCCATCTATATACCTGCCATCCCATCAGACCCTAGTCTCTCACTACACCCTCCCATCCCATCAGACCCTAGTCTCTCCCTACACCTGCCCATCTATACACCTGCCATCCCATCAGACCCTAGTCTCTCCCTACACCTGCCATCCCATCAGACCCTAGTCTCTCCTGCACCTGCCATCCCATCAGACCCTAGTCTCTCCCTACACCTGCAATCCCATCAGACCCTAGTCTCTCCTACACCTGCAATCCCATCAGACCCTAGTCTCTCCCTTACACCTCCCATCCCATCAGACCCTGAGTCTCTCCTACACCTGCCCATCTATACACCTCCCATCAGACCCTAGTCTCTCACTACACCTCCCATCCCATCAGACCCTAGTCTCTCCCTACACCTGCAATCCCATCAGACCCTAGTCTCTCCCTACATCCTGCCATCCCATCAGACCCTAGTCTCTCCCTACACCTCCCATCCCATCAGACCCTAGTCTCTCCCTGCACCTTCCCATCTATACACCTGCCATCCCATCAGACCCTAGTCTCTCACCTACACCTGCCATCCCATCAGACCCTAGTCTCTCCCTACACCTGCCATCCCATCAGACTCTAGTCTCTCACTACACCTCCCATCCCATCAGACCCTAGTATCTCCTTACACCTGCCCATCTATATACCTCCCATCCCATCAGACCCTAGTCTCTCACTACACCTGCCATCCCATCAGACCCTAGTCTCTCCCTACACCTGCCCATCTATACACCTCCCATCCCATCAGACCCTAGTTCTCCCTACACCTGCCATCCCATCAGACCCTAGTCTCTCCTGCACCTGCAATCCCATCAGACCCTAGTCTCTCCCTACACCTGCCATCCCATCAGACCCTAGTCTCTCACTACACCTCCCATCCCATCAGACCCTAGTCTCTCCCTACACCTGCAATCCCATCAGACCCTAGTCTCTCCCTACACCTGCCATCCCATCAGACCCTAGTCTCTCCCTACACCTGCCATCCCATCAGACCCTAGTCTCTCCCTACACCTGCCCATCTATACACCTGCATCCCATCAGACCCTAGTCTCTCCCTCCATCCTGCCATCCCATCAGACCCTAGTCTCTCCCTACACCTGCCATCCCATCAGACCCTAGTCTCTCCCTACACCTGCCCATCTATACACTGCCATCCCATCAGACCCTAGTCTCTCCCTACACCTGCCATCCCATCAGACCCTAGTCTCTCCCTACACCTGCCCATCTATACACCTGCCATCCCATCAGACCCTAGTCTCTCCCTACACCTGCCATCCCATCAGACCCTAGTCTCTCCCTACACCTGCCATCCCATCAGACCCTAGTCTCTCCTACACCTGCCCATCTATACACCTGCCATCCCATCAGACTCTAGTCTCTCCTACACCTGCCATCCCATCAGACCCTAGTCTCTCCCTACACCTGCCCATCTATACACCTGCAATCCCATCAGACCCTAGTCTCTCACTACACCTCCCATCCCATCAGACCCTAGTCTCTCCCTACACCTGCCCATCTATACACCTCCCATCCCATCAGACCCTAGTCTCTCCCTACACCTGCCATCGCATCAGACCCTAGTCTCTCCCTACACCTGCCATCCCATCAGACCCTAGTCTCTCCCTACACCTCCCATCCCATCAGACCCTAGTCTCTCACTACACCTCCCATCCCATCAGACCCTAGTCTCTCCCTACACCTGCAATCCCATCAGACCCTAGTCTCTCACTACACCTCCCATCCCATCAGACCCTAGTCTCTCCCTACACCTGCAATCCCATCAGACCCTAGTCTCTCCCTACACCTGCCATCCCATCAGACCCTAGTCTCTCCCTACACCTGCCATCCCATCAGACCCTAGTCTCTCCCTACACCTGCCATCCCATCAGACCCTAGTCTCTCCCTACACCTGCCATCCCATCAGACCCTAGTCTCTCCCTACACCTGCCATCCCATCAGACCCTAGTCTCTCCCTACACCTGCCATCCCATCAGACCCTAGTCTCTCCCTACACCTGCCATCCCATCAGACCCTAGTCTCTCCTCACATCCTGCCATCCCATCAGACCCTAGTCTCTCCCTACACCTGCCCATCTATACACCTCCCATCCCATCAGACCCTAGTCTCTCCCTACACCTGCCCATCTATACACCTGCCATCCCATCACACCCTAGTCTCTCCCTACACCTGCCCATCTATACACCTGCCATCCCATCAGACCCTAGTCTCTCCCTACACCTGCCATCCCATCAGACCCTAGTCTCTCCCTACACCTGCCATCCCATCAGACCCTAGTCTCTCCCTACACCTGCCATCCCATCAGACCCTAGTCTCTCCCTACACCTGCCATCCCATCAGACCCTAGTCTCTCCCTACACCTGCCATCCCATCAGACCCTAGTCTCTCCCTACACCTGCCATCCCATCAGACCCTAGTCTCTCCCTACACCTGCCATCCCATCAGACCCTAGTCTCTCCCTACACCTGCCATCCCATCAGACCCTAGTCTCTCCCTACACCTGCCATCCCATCAGACCCTAGTCTCTCCCTACACCTCCCATCCCATCAGACCCTAGTCTCTCCACACCTGCCATCCCATCAGACCCTAGTCTCTCCCTACACCTTCCCATCTATACACCTGCCATCCCATCAGACCCTAGTCTCTCCCTACACCTGCCATCCCATCAGACCCTAGTCTCTCCCTACACCTTCCCATCTATACACCTGCCATCCCAGCAGACCTTGTCTCTCCCTACACCTGCCCATCTATACACCTGCCATCCCATCAGACCCTACTCTCTCCCTACACCTGCCATCCCATCAGACCCTAGTCTCTCCCTACACCTGCCATCCCATCAGACCCTAGTCTCTCCCTACACCTGCCCATCTATACACCTGCCATCCCATCAGACCCTAGTCTCTCCCTACACCTGCCATCCCATCAGACCCTAGTCTCTCCCTACACCTGCCATCCCATCAGACCCTAGTCTCTCCCTACACCTTCCCATCTATACACCCGCCATCCCATCAGACCCTAGTCTCTCCCTACACCTGCCCATCTATACACCTGCCATCCCATCAGACCCTAGTCTCTCCCTACACCTGCCCATCTATACACCTGCCATCCCATCAGACCCTAGTCTCTCCCTACACCTGCCATCCCATCAGACCCTAGTCTCTCCCTACACCTGCCATCCCATCAGACCCTAGTCTCTCCCTACACCTGCCCATCTATACACCTGCCATCCCATCAGACTCTAGTCTCTCACTACACCTCCCATCCCATCAGACCCTAGTATCTCCCTACACCTGCCCATCTATATACCTCCCATCCCATCAGACCCTAGTCTCTCACTACACCTCCCATCCCATCAGACCCTAGTCTCTCCCTAAACCTGCCCATCTATACACCTCCCATCCCATCAGACCCTAGTATCTCCCTACACCTGCCATCCCATCAGACCCTAGTCTCTCCCTACACCTGCCATCCCATCAGACCCTAGTCTCTCCCTACACCTGCAATCCCATCAGACCCCAGTCTCTCCCTACACCTGCAATCCCATCAGACCCTAGTCTCTCCCTACACCTGCAATCCCATCAGACCCTAGTCTCTCCCTACACCTGCAATCCCATCAGACCCTAGTCTCTCCCTACACCTGCAATCCCATCAGACCCTAGTCTCTCCCTACACCTGCAATCCCATCAGACCCTAGTCTCTCCCTACACCTGCAATCCCATCAGACCCTAGTCTCTCCCTACACCTGCAATCCCATCAGACCCTAGTCTCTCCCTACACCTGCAATCCCATCAGACCCTAGTCTCTCCCTGCACCTGCAATCCCATCAGACCCTAGTCTCTCCCTACACCTGCAATCCCATCAGACCCTAGTCTCTCCCTACACCTGCAATCCCATCAGACCCTAGTCTCTCCCTACACCTGCCATCCCATCAGACCCTAGTCTCTCACTACAACTCCCTATCCCATCAGACCCTAGTCTCTCACTACACTCTGCAATCCCATCAGACCCTAGTCTCCCACTACACCTCCCATCCCATCAGACCCTAGTATCTCCCTACACCTGCAATCCCATCAGACCCTAGTCTCTCCCTCCATCCGCCATCCCATCAGACCCTAGTCTCTCCCTACTACCACCCCATCAGACCCTAGTCTCTCCCTACACCTTCCCATCTATACACCTGCCATCCCATCAGACCCTAGTCTCTCCCTACACCTGCCATCCCATCAGACCCTAGTCTCTCCCTACACCTTCCCATCTATACACCTGCCATCCCATCAGACCCTAGTCTCTCCCTACACCTGCCCATCTATACACCTGCCATCCCATCAGACCCTAGTCTCTCCCTACACCTGCCCATCTATACACCTGCCATCCCATCAGACCCTAGTCTCTCCCTACACCTGCCATCCCATCAGACCCTAGTCTCTCCCTACACCTGCCATCCCATCAGACCCTAGTCTCTCCCTACACCTGCCATCCCATCAGACCCTAGTCTCTCCCTACACCTGCCCATCTATACACCTGCCATCCCATCAGACCATAGTCTCTCCCTACACCTGCCATCCCATCAGACCCTAGTCTCTCCCTACACCTGCCCATCTATACACCTGCCATCCCATCAGACCCTAGTTCTCTCCCTACACCTGCCATCCCATCAGACCCTAGTTCTCTCCCTACACCTGCCATCCCATCAGACCCTAGTCTCTCCCTACACCTGCCCATCTATACACCTGCCATCCCATCAGACCCTAGTCTCTCCCTACACCTGCCCATCTATACACCTGCCATCCCATCAGACCCTAGTTCTCTCCCTACACCTGCCATCCCATCAGACCGTAGTTCTCTCCCTACACCTGCCATCCCATCAGACCCTAGTTCTCTCCCTACACCTGCCATCCCATCAGACCCTAGTTCTCTCCCTACACCTGCCATCCCATCAGACCCTAGTCTCTCCCTACACCTGCCATCCCATCAGACCCTAGTCTCTCCCTACACCTGCCATCCCATCAGACCCTAGTCTCTACCTACTCCTGCCCATCTATACACCTGCCATCCCATCAGACCCTAGTTCTCTCCTTACACCTGCCATCCCATCAGACCCTAGTCTCTCCCTACACCTGCCCATCTATACACCTGCCATCCCATCAGACCCTAGTTCTTCCTACACCTCCCATCAGACCCTAGTTCTCTCCCTACACCTGCCATCCCATCAGACCCTAGTCTCTCCCTACACCTGCCCATCTATACACCTGCCATCCCATCAGACCCTAGTTCTCTCCCTACACCTGCCATCCCATCAGACCCTAGTTCTCTCCCTACACCTGCCATCCCATCAGACCCTAGTTCTCTCCCAACACCTGCCCATCTATACACCTGCCATCCCATCAATCAATCAAATGTATTTATAAATCCCTTCTTACATCAGCCGATGTCACAAAGTGCTGTACAGAAACCCAGCCTAAAACCCCAAACAGCAAGCAATGCAGGTGTAGATGCATGGTGGCTAGGAAAACTCCTCAGAAAGGCCAAAGCCTAGGAAGAAACCAGGCTATGAGGGGAGGCCAGTACTCCTCTGGCTGTAGCGGGTGGAGATTATAACAGAACATGGCCAAGATGTTAAAATGTCTCTTCCCATCCCATCAGACCCTACTCTTACTCCCTACACCTGCCAATCCCATCAGACCCAAGTCTCTCCCTACACCTGCCCATCTCCACACACCTGCCATCCCATCAGACTCTAGTCTCTCCCTACACCTGCCCATCTATACACCTGCCATCCCATCAGACCCTAGTTCTCTCCCTACACCTGCCATCCCATCAGACCCTAGTCTCTCCCTACACCTGCCCATCTATACACCTGCCATCCCATCAGACCCTAGTTCTCTCCTACCACCTCCCATCAGACCCTAGTTCTCTCCCTACAGCTGCCATCCCATCAGACCCTAGTCTCTCCCTACACCTGCCCATCTATACACCTGCCATCCCATCAGACCCTAGTTCTCTCGCTACACCTGCCATCCCATCAGACCCTAGCTCTCCTACACCTGCCCCTATGCACCTGCCATCCCATCAGACCCTAGTTCTCC
>NW_025755166.1:0-8091 GCF_021184085.1 Oncorhynchus gorbuscha
TTGGCTTCTAGTGTCTTGTTGTTTTAGCCAGGACTTCACCATATCAGGAACTACTTGCTAATCAACCCATAGGGCTCTGGTCTAAAGTAGTGCACTATAAAAGGAATTAGGTTCACTTTGGGATGCGCATATGTTAATTAGAACCCCACCAATTCAACAACACATTTGCATAATACTCGTTGCTAAATGCCATTCAGCAATCCATTCCAACATTCACAGGGCACAGCTAATGCATTGAAATCACTGGCAGTGTAAAGCACCGCCATTTATAATAAATGATTGGCTCTATGCAATCTTTTTTTTTCTTTTTTAAAGAAGTGACTCTTCTCCACTCTGTAATCCAGCTCTAATGTGACCCCACTCTGTAATCCAGCTCTAATGTGACCCCACTCTGTAATCCAGCTCTAATGTGACCCCACTCTGTAATCCAGCTCTAACGTGACCCCACTCTGTAATCCAGCTATAATGTGACCCCACTCTGTAATCCAGCTCTAATGTGACCCCACTCTGTAATCCAGCTCTAATGTGACCCCACTCTGTAATCCAGCTCTAATGTGACCCCACTCTGTAATCCAGCTCTAATGTGACCCACTCTGTAATCCAGTTCTAATGTGACCCCACTCTGTAATCCAGCTCTAATGTGACCCCACTCTGTAATCCAGCTCTAATCTGACCCCACTCTGTAATCCAGCTCTAACGTGGCCCACTCTGTAATCCAGCTCTAATGTGACCCACTCTGTAATCCAGCTCTAATGTGACCCCACTCTGTAATCCAGCTCTAATGTGACCCACTCTGTAATCCAGCTCTAATGTGACCCCACCCCAAAGGCGTAACATCATGCTATTGGTTATTATTAACATGCTATGCTAACATGCTATTAGTTATTATTAACATGCTATGCTAACATGCTATTAGTTATTATTAACATGCTATGCTAACATGCTATTAGTTATTATTAACATGCTATGCTAACATGCTATTGGTTATTATTAACATGCTATGCTAACATGCTATTAGTTATTATTAACATGCTATGCTAACATGCTATTAGTTATTATTAACATGCTATGCTAACATGCTATTAGTTATTATTAACATGCTATGCTAACATGCTATTGGTTATTATTAACATGCTATGCTAACATGCTATTAGTTATTATTAACATGCTATGCTAACATGCTATTGGTTATTATTAACATGCTATGCTAACATGCTATTGGTCAGGTGTTTTTATTGTCTAGTTGTGCCATTTCTGACCATCTGAATCTCCCCACCATTAGAACTAGTCTGTCTGCGTCCCTATTCTCGGGAGACCACATGTGAAATACCCAAATGCGGGACAAAGGGGACATTCACGAGACAGTTTATCATTTTTGGGGGGGCAGCACTCCCCCTCCCTCCTTAGGAAAAACCTCTTAATAAACATACAAGCGTAAAAACATCATTAAGAAGAGAAAACCCCATTGATATAAATTAAACAACCTGCAGCCAGCCTCCCACCCACAGCCAGTCCCCCACCCACAGCCAGCCTCCCACCCACAGCCAGCATCCCACCCACAGCCAGCCAAGGTCATGGCGATGGTACTGCCTCCCACCCACAGCCAGCCAAGGTCATGGCGATGGGACTGCCTCCCACCCACAGCCAGCCTCCCACCCACAGCCAGCCTCCCACCCACAGCCTGCCTCCCACCCACAGCCTGCCTCCCACCCACAGCCAGCCTCCCACCCACAGCCAGCCTCCCACCCACAGCCTGCCTCCCACCCACAGCCATCCTCCCACCCACAGCCAGCCTCCCATCCACAGCTAGCCTCCCACCCACAGCCAGACTCCCTCCCAACCACAGCCAGCCTCCCTCCCACCCACAGCCAGCCTCCCTCCCTCCCACCCACAGCCAGCCTCCCTCCCACCCACAGCCAGCCTCCCTCCCACCCACCCACAGCCTGCCTCCCACCCACAGCCAGCCTCCCACCCACAGCCAGCCTCCCACCAACAGCCAGCCTCCCACCCACAGCCAGCGTCCCACCCACAGCCAGCCTCCCATCCACAGCTAGCCAGCTAGAGCTAGAGTCTAGAGTCACAGCTAGAGTCTAACCCTAGCTGTGTATCTGTGTATCTCTGAGTGTCTCTGTGAGTCTAACCCTAGCTGTGTATCTCTGTGAGTCTAACCCTAGCTGTGTATCTCTGTGAGTCTAACCCTAGCTGTGTATCTCTGTGAGTCTAACCCTAGCTGTGTATCTCTGTGTGTCTCTGTGAGTCTAACCCCAGCTGTGTAGCTGTGTATCTCTGTGTGTCTCTGTGAGTCTAACCCAGCTGTGTATCTCTGTGTGTCTCTGTGAGTCTAACCCTAGGTGTGTATCTCTGTGAGTCTAACCCTAGCTGTGTATCTCTGTGAGTCTAACCCTAGCTGTGTATCTGTGTATCTCTGTGAGTCTAACCCTAGCTGTGTATCTCTGTGTGTCTCTGTGAGTCTAACCCTAGCTGTGTATCTCTGTGTGTCTCTGTGAGTCTAACCCTAGCTGAGTATCTCTGTGAGTCAAACCCTAGCAGTGTATCTGTGTGTCTCTGTGAGTCTAACCCTAGCTGTGTATCTCTATGAGTCTAACCCTAGCTGAGTATCTCTGTGAGTCTAACCCTAGCTGAGTATCTCTGTGAGTCTAACCCTAGCTGTGTATCTCTGTGAGTCTAACCCTAGCTGTGTAGCTCTGTGAGTCTAACCCTAGCTGTGTATCTCTGTGAGTCTAACCCTAGCTGTGTATCTCTGTGAGTCTAACCCTAGCTGAGTATCTCTGTGAGTCTAACCCTAGCTGTGTATCTCTGTGAGTCTAACCCCAGCTGTGTATCTCTGTGAGTCTAACCCCAGCTGTGTATCTCTGAGTGTCTCTGTGAGTCTAACCCTAGCTGTGTATCTCTGAGTGTCTCTGTGAGTCTAACCCTAGCTGTGTATCTCTGAGTGTCTCTGTGAGTCTAACCCCAGCTGTGTATCTCTGTGTATCTCTGTGAGTCTAACCCTAGCTGTGTATCTCTGTGAGTCTAACCCTAGCTGTGTAGCTCTGTGAGCGTAACCCTAGCTGTGTATCCCTGGGACAGAGAGAGAGGTGTTGTCCCAGGATTTTTCCCCTCATAAATGTTTAATGTCTGTCTGTAACAAACGGTGTTAGTCGCTTTCCTCTATTCTCCCTTGTCCTTCCTGTTCCGTCTCAGGAAGTGAATCTGAGATGATATAGTGCTTATCCACCGAAGGTTCCAGAGCTGCACCCAGAAGGCCTAGCGCAACATTTGTCCTCCGTTCATGGTCAACATGATGTTTTCCTTCCCCATGTTACTGACATAAACAGGGCTCTGACAGACGCCTCAGACCAGAGAGTTACTGCAGTCAGGAAACCCGTCTGACGTTTAGTGCCTCGGATATGAGCTATGGTCGATTCAACTGGACATGTCTGCTTTATGGCTCTGCTTTTCACTACGGCTCACTGTGCTCCATGCTTCAGTTCAACACTATGACCTCTCTGTTACTGTGTGCTAGCTGCTGACCTCTCTGTTACTGTGTGCTAGCTGCTTCAGTTCAACACTATGACCTCTCTGTTACTGTGTGCTAGCTGCTGACCTCTCTGTTACTGTGTGCTAGCTGCTGACCTCTCTGTTACTATGTGCTAGCTGCTGACCTCTCTGTTACTATGTGCTAGCTGCTGACCTCTCTGTTGCTGTGTGCTAGCTGCTGACCTCTCTGTTACTATGTGCTAGCTGCTTCAGTTCAACACTATGTCCTCTCTGTTGCTGTTTGCTAGCTGCTGATCTCTCTGTTACTATGTGCTAGCTGCTGATCTCTCTGTTGCTGTGTGCTAGCTGCTGACCTCTCTGTTGCTGTGTGCTAGCTGCTGACCTCTCTGTTGCTGTGTTGCTCGCTAGTTAAACACTATGGCCTCTCTAGTTGCACATCCTTCAATAATGCTGGATCTATATGCCATTCTCCACAGACTAGAGAGAAGGAAAGGGATGGAGGTAGCTTGGGATAGAATACTGTAGTGTAGCTGGATCCAGAAGAAAAATGAATACGATTGAATTCACCCCCCTCATTTCTCATGTTTCATACCTCGCATCTCATACTTCATACCTCATACCTCATATCTCATACCTCATATCTCATACCTCATACCTCATATCTCATACCTCATATCTCATACCTCATACCTCATACCTCATATCTCATATCTCATACTTCATACCTCATATCTCATACCTCATACCTCATATCTCATACCTCATACCTCATATCTCATACCTCATACCTCATACCTCAATACTCATATCTCATTCCTCATATCTTATATTTCATATCTCATACCTCATATCATACCTCATATCTCATACCTCATATATCATATCTCGTATCTTATATCTCATACCTCATATATCATATCTCATTCCTCATATCTCATATCTCATATCTTATATCTCATTCCTCATACCTCATACCTCAATACTCATATCTCATTCCTCATATCTCATACCTCATATATCATATCTCGTATCTTATATCTCATACCTCATATCTCATATCTCATACCTCATATCTTATATCTCATACCTCATATCTCATACATCATACCTCATATCTTATATCTCATACCTCATATCTTATATCTCATACCTCATATCTCATATCTCATACCTCATATATCATACCTCATATCTTATATCTCATACCTCATATCTTATATCTCATATCTCATATCTCATACCTCATATCTTATATCTCATATTTTGTACCTCATATCTTATATCTCATATTTTGTACCTCATATATCGTAATTCATACCTCATACCTCATACCTCATATCAGTGCATTTGCCAAGTGTATTTATTTGTTTCTATTTGATTGTGTTTGGCAAGCTAAAGCTCATTAATTCGTTAATTAATCACAGCAAGTAATATGTAAAGTTTGTGCTCACAACACTTCAGTTAACAGACTGTGCTGTTCTGACATGAATAGTGAATAGTCGAGCACAGGAAATATTGTTTGAGAAGTAATGTGCAGAAGAAATCAATGATCATTGTGAAAAACCCTGTAATGCAGAACCACACCTATATTTAGGCCTCAGCACTCCAACAGATGAAGATGCACCTTTCATATGTCTACTGCCACATATCAACTGATCGCTGCAGCTGTACATAGTCTATCGGTAAATAGCCCATCCAATTTGACCTACCTCATCCCCATACTGTTTATATTTATTTACTTTTCTGCTCTTTTGCACACCAATATCTCTGCCTGTACATGACCATCTGATCATTTATCACTCCAGTGTTAATCTGCAAAATTGTAATTATTCGCCTACCTCCTCATGCTTTTTGCACACATTGTATATAGACTGCCCATTTTTTCTACTGTGTTATTGACTTGTTAATTGTTTACTCCATGTGTAACTCTGTGTTGTTTGTTCACACTGCTATGCTTTATCTTGGCCAGGTCGCAGTTGCAAATGAGAACTTGTTCTCAACTAGCCTACCTGGTTAAATAAAGTTTACCGCACTGAGAAGTCGGAGTCCAAGGAGACCTCTGTAACAGCTAAGATTTAGTTGGTACCCCACAGCGATGCGTTGTGTCTAGGGGTCAAAGGAGACCTCTGTCACAGATAAGATTTAGTTGGTACCCCACAGTGATGTGTTGTGTCTTGGGGTCCAAGGAGACCTCTGTAACAGCTAAGATTTATTGGTACCCCACAGCGATGCGTTGTGTCTTGGGGTCCAAGGAGACCTCTGTAACAGCTAAGAGTTAGTTGGTACCCCACAGCGATGCGTTGTGTCTAGGGGTCCAAGTGGAGAAACAATAAACAGGCTTTTACATTACACAGGCCATTCGCAGAAACTGTGCAGGATACTCAGGAATAAATTAAAGTTGGACTCATTACAAATCTCCCATTAACTCAAATACTTTGTTACCTACCCTGACTAACCGGAGAATACATGAAACAAAAAATATTTAAAATGTAGACTAAACTACTACAAAATCGTTTCTTTAAATGTTTTTTAATTGTTTATTGTGTTGTGAGGTTGATATATAGAGCTGTAGCTGTGTGCCTCCAGACCTGCGGTAGCTAGTGTCCCTGTGACAGACAGACAGACAGACAGACAGACAGACAGACAGACAGACAGACAGACAGACAGACAGACAGACAGACAGACAGACAGACAGACAGACAGACAGACAGACAGACAGACAGACAGACAGACAGACAGACAGACAGACAGACAGACAGACAGACAGACAGACAGACAGACAGACAGACAGACAGACAGACAGACAGACAGACAGACAGACAGACAGACAGACAGACAGACAGACAGACTGTAATCTCCAGACCTGCGGTAGCTAGTGTCCCTGTGATAGACAGACGGACAGACAGACGGACAGACTGTAATCTCCAGACCTGCGGTAGCTAATGTCCCTGTGATAGACAGACGGACAGACAGACAGACAGACTGTAATCTCCAGACCTGCGGTAGCTAGTGTCCCTGTGATAGACAGACGGACAGACAGACAGACAGACAGACAGACAGACTGTAATCTCCAGACCTGCGGTAGCTAGTGTCCCTGTGATAGACAGACGGACAGACAGACAGACAGACTGTAATCTCCAGACCTGCGGTAGCTAGTGTCCCTGTGACAGACAGACAGACAGACAGACAGACAGACAGACAGACAGACAGACAGACAGACAGACAGACAGACAGACAGACAGACAGACAGACAGACAGACAGACAGACAGACAGACAGACAGACAGACAGACAGACAGACAGACAGACAGACAGACAGACAGACAGACAGACAGACTGTAATCTCCAGACCTGCGGTAGCTAGTGTCCCTGTGATAGACAGACGGACAGACAGACGGACAGACTGTAATCTCCAGACCTGCGGTAGCTAATGTCCCTGTGATAGACAGACGGACAGACAGACAGACAGACTGTAATCTCCAGACCTGCGGTAGCTAGTGTCCCTGTGATAGACAGACGGACAGACAGACAGACAGACAGACAGACAGACTGTAATCTCCAGACCTGCGGTAGCTAGTGTCCCTGTGATAGACAGACGGACAGACAGACAGACAGACTGTAATCTCCAGACCTGCGGTAGCTAGTGTCCCTGTGACAGACAGACAGACAGACAGACAGACAGACAGACAGACAGACAGACAGACAGACAGACAGACAGACAGACAGACAGACAGACAGACAGACAGACAGACAGACAGACAGACAGACAGACAGACAGACAGACTGTAATCTCCAGACCTGCGGTAGCTAGTGTCCCTGTGATAGACAGACGGACAGACAGACGGACAGACTGTAATCTCCAGACCTGCGGTAGCTAATGTCCCTGTGATAGACAGACGGACAGACAGACAGACAGACAGACAGACAGACTGTAATCTCCAGACCTGCGGTAGCTAGTGTCCCTGTGATAGACAGACGGACAGACAGACAGACAGACTGTAATCTCCAGACCTGCGGTAGCTAGTGTCCCTGTGACAGACAGACAGACAGACAGACAGACAGACAGACAGACAGACAGACAGACAGACAGACAGACAGACAGACAGACAGACAGACAGACAGACAGACAGACAGACAGACAGACAGACAGACAGACAGACAGACAGACAGACAGACAGACAGACAGACAGACTGTAATCTCCAGACCTGCGGTAGCTAGTGTCCCTGTGATAGACAGACAGACAGACAGACAGACAGACAGACAGACAGACAGACAGACAGACAGACAGACAGACAGACAGACAGACAGACAGACAGACAGACAGACAGACAGACAGACAGACAGACTGTAATCTCCAGACCTGCGGTAGCTAGTGTCCCTGTGATAGACGGACGGACGGACGGACGGACGGACGGACGGACGGACGGACAGACAGACAGACAGACAGACAGACAGACAGACAGTAATCTCCAGACCTGCGGTAGCTAGTGTCCCTGTGACAGACAGACAGACAGACAGACAGACAGACAGACAGACAGACAGACAGACAGACAGACAGACAGACAGACAGACAGACAGACAGACAGTAAT
>NW_025755167.1:0-8088 GCF_021184085.1 Oncorhynchus gorbuscha
TCCCTGAATGGAATATAGCTGTAAGGCATAGTAAACGTTGCTGCAGAGTATTTTCAGCATGATTTGCATGATCACCTTTTGCATCACAGAGCAGAGGTGTGATAAAGGTTATGTGGTCATAAAGAGGGAGACATTAACCAGTCAAACTGTTTTAGAGGAATTGAGGTGTGATAATGGGGGTGGCAGGTGGCCTAGTTGTTAAAAGTCCCAGCTCAAATGGGGAAAAATGTGTGTGGAGTGAGCCAGAAACCTGGAGAGTTAGTGGCATCATTCTAGATACCCTCACCATTCCTTCGTGTCCTTGAGCAAGACATTTAACCCCCTACGGCATCATTACGTTCTACAATAGCTCCAGGGGCAATGTACTGCCCCTGACCCATTGCTTCCATCCCCACGTGTGAGTGACCGTCTCAGGGGGCTTAGGTTGTGAGCAAAAAGGCAAATTCCATTCTCTGTTAATGGACAATAAAGTACATCTTTATCTTATACAGGAGGAGAAATAAAAGAAACCAAATGCTAGTTAGCTGGACCAACTTCTCTTATCACTTGTGTAGTTCTGTGAAAACTGGATAAATTAAAGCAATATGGCAGAAATTCTACCTACAATAGAAAGACAGGAGGCGGCCATATTGCCTAGGGCCTACCAGACAGATCTATACCAGCAGGCACTGCCATATTGTCTAGGGCCTACCAGCCAGATCTATATGAGGAGGCACTGCCATATTGCCTAGGGCCTACCAGACAGATATATACCAGGAGGCACTGCCATATTGCCTAGGGCCTACCAGACAGATATATATGAGGAGGCACTGCCATATTGCCTAGGGTCTACCAGCCAGATCTATATGAGGAGGCGGCCATATTGCCTAGGGCCTACCAGACAGATCTATACCAGGAGGCACTGCCATATTGCCTAGGGCCTACCAGCCAGATCTATATGAGGAGACGGCCATATTGCCTAGGGCCTACCAGACAGATATATATCAGGAGGCGGCCATATTGCCTAGGGCCTACCAGACAGATCTATATCAGGAGGCGGCCATATTGCCTAGGGCCTACCAGACAGATATGACTTAAATGTAAATGTAAATATATGAGGAGGCACTGCCATATTGCCTAGGGCCTACCAGCCAGATCTATATGAGGAGGCGGCCATATTGCCTAGGGCCTACCAGCCAGATCTATATGAGGAGGCGGCCATATTGCCTAGGGCCTACCAGCCAGATCTATATGAGGAGGCGGCCATATTGCCTAGGGCCTACCAGACAGATATATATGAGGAGGCACTGCCATATTGCCTAGGGCCTACCAGCCAGATCTATATGAGGAGGCGGCCATATTGCCTAGGGCCTACCAGACAGATATATATGAGGAGGCACTGCCATATTGCCTAGGGCCTACCAGCCAGATCTATATGAGGAGGCGGCCATATTGCCTAGGGCCTACCAGACAGATATATATGAGGAGGCACTGCCATATTTCCTAGGGCCTACCAGCCAGATCTATATGAGGAGGCGGCCATATTGCCTAGGGCCTACCAGACAGATCTATATCAAGAGGCGGCCATATTGCCTAGGGCCTACCAGCCAGATCTATATGAGGAGGCGGCCATATTGCCTAGGGCCTACCAGACAGATATATATGAGGAGGCACTGCCATATTGTCTAGGGCCTACCAGACAGATCTATACCAGACAGATATATATGAGGAGGCACTGCCATATTGTCTAGGGCCTACCAGCCAGATCTATACCAGACAGATATATATGAGGAGGCACTGCCATATCGTCTAGGGCCTACCAGCCAGATCTATACCAGCCAGATCTATATGAGGAGGCACTGCCATATTGCCTAGGGCCTACCAGACAGATCTATATGAGGAGGCACTGCCATATTGCCTAGGGCCTACCAGCCAGATCTATATGAGGAGGCGGCCATATTGCCTAGGGCCTACCAGACAGATCTATATGAGGAGGCACTGCCATATTGTCTAGGGCCTACCAGCCAGATCTATACCAGCCAGATCTATAAGGGAGGAGGCACTGCCATATTGTCTAGGACTCTGGGGCCTGCCAGACAGATCTATACCAGCCAGATCTATATGAGGAGGCACTGCCATAATATCTAGGGCCTACCAGCCAGATCTATACCAGCTTGGGACTCTATATGAGGAGGCACTGCCATATTGTCTAGGGCCTACCAGACAGATCTATATGAGGAGGCACTGCCATATTGTCAGGGCCTACCAGCCAGATATATACCAGCCAGGTCTAGAGGAGGCACTGCCATATTGTCTAGGGCCTACCAGCCAGATCTATATGAGGAGCACTGCCATATTGTCTAGGCCTACCAGCCAGATATATACCAGCCAGATCTATATGAGGAGGCACTGCCATATTGCCTAGGGCCTACCAGACAGATCTATACCAGGAGGCACTGCCATATTGCCTAGGGCCTACCAGACAGATATATATCAGGAGGCGGCCATATTGCCTAGGGCCTACCAGACAGATCTATATCAGGAGGCGGCCATATTGCCTAGGGCTCACCAGGACAGATATATATGAGGAGGCACTGCCATAGCTGTCAGGGCCTACCAGACAGATCTATACCAGACAGATATATAGAGGAGGCACTGCCATATTGTCTAGGGCCTACCAGACAGATCTATACCAGACAGATATATATGAGGAGGCACTGCCATATTGTCTAGGGCCTTCCAGCCAGATCTATACCAGACAGATATATATGAGGAGGCACTGCCATATTGTCTAGGGGCCTACCAGCCAGATCTATACCAGCCAGATCTATATGAGGAGGCACTGCCACACATTGCCCAGGGCCTACCAGACAGACTATATGAGGAGGCACTGTACATATTGCCTAGTCACCAGCCAGATCTATATGAGGAGGCACTGCCATATTGTCTAGGGCCTACCAGCCAGATCTATACCAGCCAGATCTATATGAGGAGGCACTGCCATATTGCCTAGGGCCTACCAGACAGATCTATATGAGGAGGCACTGCCATATTGTCTAGGGCCTACCAGCCAGATCTATACCAGCCAGATCTATATGAGGAGGCACTGCCATATTGTCTAGGGCCTACCAGCCAGATATATACCAGCCAGATCTATATGAGGAGGCACTGCCATATTGCCTAGAGCCTACCAGACAGATCTATACCAGGAGGCACTGCCATATTGCCTAGGGCCTACCAGCCAGATCTATATGAGGAGGCGGCCATATTGCCTAGGGCCTACCAGACAGATATATATCAGGAGGCGGCCATATTGCCTAGGGCCTACCAGACAGATCTATATCAGGAGGCGGCCATATTGCCTAGGGCCTACCAGACAGATATATATGAGGAGGCACTGCCATGTGTCTGAGGGCCTACCAGACAGATCTATACCAGACAGATATATATGAGGAGGCACTGCCATATTGTCTAGGGCCTACCAGCCAGATCTATACCAGACAGATATATATGAGGAGGCACTGCCATATTGTCTAGGGCCTACCAGCCAGATCTATACCAGCCAGATCTATATGAGGAGGCACTGCCATATTGTCTAGGGCCTACCAGCCAGATCTATACCAGACAGATATATATGAGGAGGCACTGCCATATTGTCTAGGGCCTACCAGCCAGATCTATACCAGCCAGATCTATATGAGGAGGCACTGCCATATTGCCTAGGGCCTACCAGACAGACTATATGAGGAGGCACTGCCATATTGTCTAGGGCCTACCAGCCAGATCTATATGAGGAGGCACTGCCATATTGTCTAGGGCCTACCAGCCAGATCTATACCAGCCAGATCTATATGAGGAGGCACTGCCATATTGCCTAGGGCCTACCAGACAGATCTATATGAGGAGGCACTGCCATATTGTCTAGGGCCTACCAGCCAGATCTATACCAGCCAGATCTATATGAGGAGGCACTGCCATATTGTCTAGGGCCTACCAGCCAGATATATACCAGCCAGATCTATATGAGGAGGCACTGCCATATTGCCTAGAGCCTACCAGCCAGATCTATATGAGGAGGCACTGCCATATTGCCTAGGGCCTACCAGCCAGATCTATATGAGGAGGCGGCCATATTGCCTAGGGCCTACCAGCCAGATCTATACCAGCCAGATCTATATGAGGAGGCACTGCCATATTGTCTAGGGCCTACCAGCCAGATCTATACCAGCCAGATCTATATGAGGAGGCACTGCCATATTGCCTAGGGCCTACCAGCCAGATCTATATGAGGAGGCACTGCCATATTGTCTAGGGCCTACCAGCCAGATCTATACCAGCCAGATCTATATGAGGAGGCACTGCCATATTGTCTAGGACTCTAGGGCCTACCAGCCAGATCTATATGAGGAGGCACTGCCATATTGTCTAGGGCCTACCAGCCAGATCTATACCAGCCAGATCTATATGAGGAGGCACTGCCATATTGTCTAGGGCCTACCAGCCAGATCTATATGAGGAGGCACTGCCATATTGTCTAGGGCCTACCAGCCAGATATATACCAGCCAGATCTATATGAGGAGGCACTGCCATATTGTCTAGGGCCTACCAGCCAGATATATACCAGCCAGATCTATATGAGGAGGCATTGCCATATTGTCTAGGGCCTACCAGCCAGATCTATATGAGGAGGCACTGCCATATTGTCTAGGGCCTACCAGCCAGATATATACCAGCCAGATCTATATGAGGCACTGCCATATTGTCTAGGGCCTACCAGCCAAATATATACCAGCCAGATCTATATGAGGAGGCGGCCATATTGTCTAGGGCCTACCAGCCAGATCTATATGAGGAGGCACTGCCATATTGTCTAGGGCCTACCAGCCAGATATATACCAACCAGATGTATATGAGGAGGCGGCCATATTGTCTAGGGCCTACCAGCCAGATATATATGAGGAGGCACTGCCATATTGCCTAGGGCCTACCAGCCAGATCTATATGAGGAGGCACTGCCATATTGTCTAGGACTCTAGGGCCTTCCAGCCAGATCTATATGAGGAGGCACTGCCATATTGTCTAGGACTCTAGGGCCTACCAGCCAGATCTATATGAGGAGGCGGCCATATTGCCTAGGGCCTACCAGCCAGATCTATATGATGTGGCACTGCCATATTGCATAGGCCCTACCAGCCAGATCTATACCAGCCAGATCTATATGAGGAGGCACTGCCATATTGTCTAGGACTCTAGGGCCTACCAGCCAGATCTATATGAGGAGGCACTGCCATATTGTCTAGGGCCTACCAGACAGATCTATATGAGGAGGCACTGCCATATTGTCTAGGGCCTACCAGCCAGATATATACCAGCCAGATCTATATGAGGAGGCACTGCCATATTGTCTAGGGCCTACCAGCCAAATATATACCAGCCAGCTCTATATGAGGAGGCGGCCATATTGTCTAGGGCCTACCAGCCAGATCTATATGAGGAGGCACTGCCATATTGTCTAGGGCCTACCAGCCAGATATATACCAGCCAGATCTATATGAGGAGGCGGCCATATTGTCTAGGGCCTACCAGCCAGATATATATGAGGAGGCACTGCCATATTGCCTAGGGCCTACCAGCCAGATCTATATGAGGAGGCACTGCCATATTGTCTAGGACTCTAGGGCCTACCAGCCAGATCTATATGAGGAGGCGGCCATATTGCCTAGGGCCTACCAGCCAGATCTATATGAGGAGGCACTGCCATATTGCCTAGGGCCTACCAGCCAGATCTATACCAGCCAGATCTATATGAGGAGGCACTGCCATATTGTCTAGGACTCTAGGGCCTACCAGCCAGATCTATATGAGGAGGCACTGCCATATTGTCTAGGGCCTACCAGCCAGATCTATATGAGGAGGCACTGCCATATTGCCTAGGGCCTACCAGACAGATCTATATGAGGAGGCACTGCCATATTGTCTAGGGCCTACCAGCCAGATATATACCAGCCAGATCTATATGAGGCACTGCCATATTGTCTAGGGCCTACCAGCCAAATATATACCAGCCAGATCTATATGAGGAGGCGGCCATATTGTCTAGGGCCTACCAGCCAGATCTATATGAGGAGGCACTGCCATATTGTCTAGGGCCTACCAGCCAGATATATACCAACCAGATCTATATGAGGAGGCGGCCATATTGTCTAGGGCCTACCAGCCAGATATATATGAGGAGGCACTGCCATATTGCCTAGGGCCTACCAGCCAGATCTATATGAGGAGGCACTGCCATATTGTCTAGGACTCTAGGGCCTTCCAGCCAGATCTATATGAGGAGGCACTGCCATATTGTCTAGGACTCTAGGGCCTACCAGCCAGATCTATGAGGAGGCGGCCATATTGCCTAGGGCCTACCAGCCAGATCTATATGATGTGGCACTGCCATATTGCATAGGGCCTACCAGCCAGATCTATACCAGCCAGATCTATATGAGGAGGCACTGCCATATTGTCTAGGACTCTAGGGCCTACCAGCCAGATCTATATGAGGAGGCACTGCCATATTGTCTAGGGCCTACCAGACAGATCTATATGAGGAGGCACTGCCATATTGTCTAGGGCCTACCAGCCAGATATATACCAGCCAGATCTATATGAGGAGGCACTGCCATATTGTCTAGGGCCTACCAGCCAAATATATACCAGCCAGCTCTATATGAGGAGGCGGCCATATTGTCTAGGGCCTACCAGCCAGATCTATATGAGGAGGCACTGCCATATTGTCTAGGGCCTACCAGCCAGATATATACCAGCCAGATCTATATGAGGAGGCGGCATATTGTCTAGGCCTACCAGCCAGATATATATGAGGAGCACTGCATGCATATTGCCTAGGGCCTACCAGCCAGATCTATATGAGGAGGCACTGCCATATTGTCTAGGACTCTAGGGCCTACCAGCCAGATCTATATGAGGAGGCGGCCATATTGCCTAGGGCCTACCAGCCAGATCTATATGAGGAGGCACTGCCATATTGCCTAGGGCCTACCAGCCAGATCTATACCAGCCAGATCTATATGAGGAGGCACTGCCATATTGTCTAGGACTCTAGGGCCTACCAGCCAGATCTATATGAGGAGGCACTGCCATATTGTCTAGGGCCTACCAGCCAGATCTATATGAGGAGGCACTGCCATATTGCCTAGGGCCTACCAGACAGATCTATATGAGGAGGCACTGCCATATTGTCTAGGGCCTACCAGCCAGATCTATATGAGGAGGCACTGCCATATTGCCTAGGGCCTACCAGACAGATCTATACCAGGAGGCACTGCCATATTGTCTAGGGCCTACCAGCCAGATCTATATGAGGAGGCACTGCCATATTGCCTAGGGCCTACCAGCCAGATCTTTCAGATCTAGTGCCTGTAGAAAAGGGATCGTCAATTGGTGGACTGCAGCCAAATTTATTTGGCCCCCAAAAGTGAAACATTTATTTTGTTTTTGTACATCAGACAGTAAAATCACTATGAATTCAGCTCAAAATTATTTTCATTTAGGGAAATCTATTCCCATGTATTTCCTCTCATAAAATAGAGAGATGTGATCATGTACCAATGTAATAAAGGTTCGAAATGATTATGCTTTTGTCAGATACTATGTCTGTTTGGGATTCTTGCATCAATTTGTAGAATAGAAATGATTTATAATGTATTTATAAGTGTTCTGGTCCCCTAACCATCGTCCCACGGCTGAATCTATTTGATGATCCCTGCTGTAGCGGGTAATGGGTCAAGGGCTTGTTTCTGGACAGGGCCTAAGAATGTTTTTAAATTCTTTCAGCTCTTAGTACCTACCATAGAGGGGTGTGGTCTCGGTCAAGGGCTTGTTTCTGGACAGGGCCTAAGAATGTTTTTAAATTCTTTCAGCTCTTAGTACCTACCATAGAGGGGTGTGGTCCCAGTCTAAGGGTAGTTTCTGGACAGGGCCTAAGAATGTTTTTAAATTCTTTCAGCTCTTAGTACCAATGAGAGGGTTAGTGGGGACAGTTTAGCAACAAAATGAGGTCAAGGGCCACATTGAGCTCCTGAAGCCTGTAGATAGAGGTG